>NC_056732.1:712710836-712764053 GCF_019279795.1 Protopterus annectens | reverse complement strand
TCCTGGCATCAGTAGTGGCACACTGCAGACTCCAGGGGATTCAAATATACCCCTACCTGGACGACTGCCTGATACAAGCAGACAACAAACAAACCTTGATAACAAACTTGGACTATGTCATTAAATTACTACAGGCCTTGGGATACACAGTCAACCAAACTGGACACAAACACACAAATGGCCTTCCTCACATTAGAAAAACAAGAGCAGTTACCAGACTACTTCAAAGGCCTAGCAAAGCTCTCCCAGCTGACTGCAAGGAAAATTCTGCAGGCCCTGGGGTTCATGGCATCCTGCATTCTTCTGATACCTTTGGCAAGACTTCATATGAGAAAGCTGCAATGGTACTTAAAAAGCTTATGGTCACAACACAGCCAAAGCCTAGAGGACGTAATCCCACTTATTCCATGTCTGCAAAGAGAATTCTTGTGGTGGGCTCCAGTAAGTCAGTTAAACCAAGGCATGTCTTTCAACATACCTCAAGCAGGTCAAATCATTGCAACAGACTCCTCAGATCGTGGATGGGGGGCGCACATGGAGGACAGATGCATCCAAGGGCAATGGAACCCAAGGGAAAGGCATCTGCACATAAATCAAAAAGAGATGTTGGAAGTGATGCGTGCAATCGAGACTTTCGGAAAATCACTTCAACAAGGACATTTGCTAATAAGGACAGACAACACCACGGTTATGTGGTATATAAACAAGCAAGGAGGCACTCATTCTTATCCCCTCTGCAGATTAGCAATTATTCTTTGGGAAAAGTCTTTGAGCCTGAAGATCCACTTACAATCCCAGTTTGTGCCAGGCAAGGACAATGTTCTGGCGGACAAGCTGAGCAGAAATTTCTGGGATCCACACGAATGGATGCTGCATCCTCACATTTTCTCACAAATAAGGGCATGGGGAAGACCGGACATAGATCTCTCTGCTTCTCACCTGAACCATCACCTGGAAAAGTTTTGTACAAGAACTCATCATCCTCTAGCCTGGAAAACGGATGCTCTCTCCTTCAGCTGGCATTCCCTAACAATTTATGCATTCCCTCCTCTACCACTGCTGACCAAGGTGATACTGAAGATCAAAGCAGAGCGACCAACAGGCATTTTGATAGCTCCAGACTGGCCAAGGCATTACTGGTACCCATTGCTGTTGAGCATAACTCGGACCAAGCCGTGGCCTCTGCCTCTATGGCCTCTGCTTCTAACCTAGCACAATTACAGGACTGTTCATCAAAATCTGCAAACATTGCATCTGACAGCCTGGAGGTTACCATAGCTTTTCCCGATATCTCTTGAACTTCTTTGGAAAGAGAGATTCTACTGGAAGCACGCAGACCTTCCACCAGAAAGACCTATTCCGCCAAGTGGAAGAGATTCATCATCTGGAATGCCAACAAGGGTCAGGATGCAACAATATTGAGCATACCTCAGATATTAGAATACTTGGCAGAATTGTTTCAATACTGGTCTCTCATACTCTTCCATAAAGATCCACGCTTCAGCAATCTCAGCAAAATACAATTGTGATCCACCTGTGTTCTCACATCCCTTGCTAAGACCGTTTCTAAGAGGGATAAATAATATCAAACCTTCCCGAAAACCACCAGTACCTGCATGGGACCTCAATTTCGTCTTGGAAAAATTAACTCTTCCCCCCTTTGAACCAGCAGCATCTGCAGAAATGCAATTTCTCTCCTGGAAAACGGTTTTCCTATTGGCAATAACATCAGCAAGAAGAGTCTCGGAGATACAGGCCCTCATGGCAGTACCTCCCTTTCTCATTTTTCATCAGGACAGAGTCTCCCTAAGGACCAATCCTTCTTTCATGCCAAAAGTAATTTCCAGGGTGTGTCTAAATCAAGCCATTCACCTGCCTACATTCTTCCCCAATCCTCAAAACAAGGGGGAAAAGCTGCTGCCTACTTTGGACATACACAGACAACTATGCTACTACTTGGACAGAACAAAGACCACCAGAAAGTCTGACCAACTGTTCGTAGCCTATGCTGCTGGAGTTCAAGGAAAAGCAATCTCCAAATAAACAATTTCAAAATGGATTGGACACTGCATCAGATTCTGCTATTCTTTTCATGGAAAAGGTGTGCCAGCCAATATTAGGCCACACTCCACCAGAGCTATAGCCACATCCACAGCTTTCCTAAGAGGAGTGGCTACAAAGGACATTCTAGAGGCGGCTACATGGAGCTCCGTGCATACATTTACCAAGCACTACAACCTGCCTTTATACTCCAGATCCCGAGCAGGCTTTGCTTCGGCAGTCCTGCAGGGCATTATATCTACACCATCCCTTTATTAGTTCCAACCACCCCCAGCTTGGCTATGGTATTCAACCCATATGTTATGACTGCAGTTGCATTCTTGAAGGACATAGTACAGTTTTGTACCTACCATAAATGTAGATGTCCGATAGATATGCAACTGCAGTCGGATTTTCCCTCCCTCCTACCCTTCTGCAACTTTCTTTTAGGGTCCACTACCCCTTCCCTATTAGCTGGGGGTACCTTTTACGGTGTATCTGTTTATTACTGTTGTGCATGTCTGGAATTGTTTATCCATTCACCATATTTAGCCTTCCTTGGAGGGCACCTGGCATCTGGGGCAAGAAACACTGAAGAAGATGGCATCGGCCAATGCCTTTATACTCCAGCCGTTGTGACGTCGGAGAGGCGACCGCCGACGCGGACCCAGACTTTGGAATCCGGCCGACCGAGGGCTGCCTGAGGCAGGACAACCCATATGTTATGACTGCAGTTGCATATCTATCGGACATCTACATTTATGGTAGGTACAAAACTGTACTTTTTGATTCCTTAGAGGTCTCCTGCAGGGCCGCAGTTACTGGATCTGTGATTAGAAGGCATGCCTGGCTAAAAGAGCAAAATTTGCCTGATCATGTTAAAGCTAAATTGCTGGATGCACATTTACAGCATGATACTCTGGTATTAAGGCAGAAGAGATTTTAAAGATAATCGAAGACAAAGCTAAGTCTATGCAAACTGTAAAAGACTTCTTACAAGTGCAGCCACCAAGATTCAGTAGACACTGGCCTACAAAAAATTGGTCCTTTCCTGTGTCCGACAGAGCTACATGGGGCAAATCCAGGTGCCCTAAAGGTTCTAGATACCAGTCACAGGATTCTTACAGGTCAAAGCAATGGGGTGCCTCTACCTCCAAGTCTGGAGGAAATAAAACACAACCCTACAGTAAAAAGTCTCAATTACTTCCTTCTGTCATCACCAAGCACTTATCTTTTGGCAGCTCCCTTGGGGGGGGAATTAGTACTTTATGCTCAAAATTGGCAGTTAATAACCCAGGACAAATGGGTATTAAACATAGTCTACCAGGGATACAGATTCCACTTCCACACACTGCCAATTCCAAACGGTTGGCCAGATCTGCCAAAAAGTCAATGGGCAGAGGCACAGAAACAAGTTACGTCCCTCGTGGATATGTGGGGCTATTCAGCCAGTGCCAGAACAGGAAAAAGGACAAGGGTTTTACTCAAGACTGTTGGTACCCAGAAAAGACTAGGCCTGGCGCCCAATACTGGATTTATCAATTTTGAACACATTCCTGGACATTCCAAAATTCAAAATGCTAACTCTGCAGCAGCTTGGCTAGTGACGTTAAACTTGGAGGCATACTTGCATTTCCCAATAAGGGAATCGTGCAGAGGATACCTCCATTTCAAGGCTGGCTTTATACATTACCAATTCTCTGCACTGCCCTTTGGCTTATCTACTGCGCCCAGGGTCTTTACAAAATGCCTGGCACCAGTAATTGCATTTTGCAGACAAAGTAGTATGCAAATCTATCCTTACTTGGACGACTGTCTCATTCAAGCAGAGAACAAGGACATTCATCAGCATCTGGCGTTTGTGAAAAGGCTTCTAACATGCCTAGGGTACACAATAAACTAAATGAAATCACAACTGGTACCCTCTCAAAAGATAACATTTCTGGGTGCAAGCTTGAATACAACTGCCCAGATGGCTTTCCTCATGCCAGACAAAGGCAACTGACTACTTCAAACATATGGCAACAAAAACTCAGTTATCTGCAAGACAAATTCTGCAGGCTTTGGGGTTCATGGCATCCTGCATTCCACTAATTCCATATGCAAGACTGCATATGAGGAAACTACAGTGGTAGCTAAAAAGTTTATGGAGTCAACATTGTCACAGTCTGGAAAGAATGATTCCTCTCATTCCCTGCCAGCAACAGGAGTTTCTTTGGTGGACAGAGGCATGTCACCAAAACATGGGATGGTCTTTCACTCTACCCCCTGCAAGCCAAACCTTAACTACAGACACATCAGACTATGCATAGGGGGCCCACCTGGTGGGAAGATGCATTCAGGGCATATGGACCAAAACAAATGCGTCTGCATATCAACCAAAAAGAGATGTTAGCTGTTCAAAATGCCCTGACAGCCTTCAAGGACTTGCATCATCCAGGACAACTACTGATAGACTTACAACACCACGGTTATGTGGTACATAAACAAGCAGGGGGGCACACACTCATACCCCCTTTGCAGACTAGCCATGTTGTGGGACACAGCCTTGACTTACCAAGTACATCTTCAAGCTCAGTTCCTGCCAGGAAAACAAAATACTCTGGCAGACGACTTAAGCAGAAACCTTATGGACCCTCACGAGTGGAAACTGGATCCACAAGTCTTCAGCATGATAAAGAAATGGGGAGCCCAGACATAGATCAATTTGCCTCTCCTCGGAATTATCAACTGGGCAAATTCTGCACAAGGACTTATCACAGACAAGCATGGAATGTGGATGGCCTATCCTTCAGTTGGAAAAACCTATCAGTTTACGCCTTTCCTCCTCTGCCTCTTCTTCCCAAGGTCCTACTAAAGGTCAGACAAGAAAAAACAAAAATGATTCTAATTGCCCCGAACTGACCCTGCCAACACTGGTATCCCATCCTAAGGAATATGTCTCAATTCCCAGCTTGGTACTTGCCTCAAATTCCTCATTTGCTGTCTCAGCAAAACAATCTGATCCTGCACAATCCGCTTCAAACACTGAACCTGGCAGCTTGGCTGATCATGTAGTTATTCAAACAACACCTCTCAGTAAATCTGTGATGGATGTCATTTTGGAAGCCAGAAGGCCTAGTACTAGAAAATGTTATGCTGATGAAGAGATTCTGTGCTTGGAACCAAGCATAAGGAACTGACACAGCAGAGCCAAATATTCCTCAGATTTTACAATACTTGACTGAGATGCTTGACAAAGGCTATCTTTTTCATCAATAAAAATCCATGCCTCTGCCATCTCGACTCATTATAACACAGAGCCACAGATATTTTCTCGCCCTTTGCTAAAACAGTATCTTAGAGGGGCCAAAAATTTAAGGCCTCCCAGAAGAACCAATTCCTGCATGAGACCTCAATTTTATGTTGGAAAAGCTCACCTTGCCTCCATTTGAACCAACTGCTACTGCAGATAGTTTTTATCATGGAAAACAGCTTTGCTCCTGGCAATCCCTTCAGCAAGAAGGGTTTCAGAGCTACAGGCCCTCACGGCTGTGGAGCCTTTTATCATATTTTACCCAGACAGTGCATCCCTCAGGATCAATCCTTCCTTTATCCCTAAGGTGATTTCTAGTGTGTCTCTTAACCAAACTATTCATCTGCCAACCTTTTATCCAAATCCGCAGAACAAGGGGGAGCGGATTCTACATTCCTTGGACATACACAGACAACTAAGATTCTACTTAAGCAGGACCATAGCTCTAAGAAAAACTGAGCCACTACTGGTGGCATTTGCTGCAGGATCAGAGGGAAAGACTGTTTCAAAGTGGATAAGCCACTGCATTCATTTCTGCTACTTACATCATGGTAAACCGGTGCCCAAGGGCATTAGGTCTCATTCCACCAGGGCTGCAGCTACATCAGCAACTTTTCTCAGAGGGGTACCAACCAAAGACATTCTAGAAGCTGCTACTTGGAGTTCTGTTCATACTTTTACAAAGCATTTATTATTTGCCTCTCTTCTCCAAGTCCAGGGCAGGCTTTGCCACTGCAGTTCTCCAGGGCCTTATAGCCACCCCTAATGCTGTTTATCTAAAGCCTCCCATCCATAGCTTTGGGATTCTACCCAAATAAAATGACTGCAACAGTGAAACACGATGAACATAGTACAGTTGTGTACACTTACCATAAATGTAGATGTTAGAGTGTATTCACTGTTCAGTCCTGGTTACCTGCCCACCATCCCACTTTTACTCTGGAGCTTCTCTTTCCTTCACTATATTCTACAGCCTTTGTGGTGTATTTGCTTTTAGATGAAGGTAAAGTTTATGTTGTTGCACATATATATAGTTTATATATTCTTGTATAATTTTTTTTTTTTGCTCCCCATTTGGGGGGCACCTGACATCTGAGGCAAGAAAAACTAAAGAAGATGGCGTCTGCTGCCTGTTTTATACCCGTGACGACCTGACTTCATGGAAGAAGAGACAGCAACCAACGCAGGACCCAAGACTTTGGAATTCAGGCCAACCTGCCAGCAGATTACCCAAATGTAATGACTGCAACAGTGAATGCACTCTGAAATCTTCATTTATGGTAAGTGTACACAACTGTACTTTTCCTGGAGCCAGACTCTGGGGATGGGCACTACAGTGCCCAATTTACCCCCATATTCTTCAATACTTAACAGAGATGCTTCACAAGGGCATTTCCTTTTCTTCCGTTAAAATTCATGCCTCAGCCATTTCAGCACATTATAATACTGAGCCACCCCTCTTCTCTCACCCCCTACTGAAACAATTCCTCAGAGGGGCCAAAAATTTAAGACCACCCAGGAGCGCCCCTACTCATGCCTGGGACCTTAACTTTGTATTTGCAAAGCTCACTCTATCTCCTTTTGAGCAACTGCAGAGTTGAAATTCCTTTCTTGGAAAACGGCCTTCCTCCTAGCCATCACTTCAGCAAGAAGGGTGTCTGAGTTACAGGCCCTCATGGCAGTGGAGCGTTACATCATCTTTCATGCGGACAGGGTGTCCCTCAGGACCAATCCTTCATTTTATGCCCAAGGTGGTATTCAGTGTGGCCCTTAATCAGTCCATTCATTTGCCAACTTTATTTTCTAATCCACAGAACAAAGAGGAACGAATACTGCACTCTTTGGACGTGCACAGACAACATGGATTTTACTTGGACAGGACCAAGCTTCTCAGGAAATCTGAACAGCTGCTAGTTGCCTTTGCTGCAGGGGCGGAGGGAAAGACCATTTCAAAGCAAACCATTTCTAAGTGGATAGGTCATTGCATTCTTTTCTGCTATAAGCATCATGGGGAAACCTACTCCACAGGGGATAAGACCCCATTCCACCAGGGCTGTGTCTACTTCTACAGCCTTTCTCAGAGGTGTTCCTACCAGGGACATCCTAGAAGCTGCTACCTGGAGTTCTGTACATACCTTCACCAAGCATTACCACTTGCCAATTTTCTCTAAATTCAGAGCTGGTTTTGCCACTGCAGTCTAGCAGGGCCTAATAGCTACTCCTAATCCTCAATAACTGCCTCCTCCCTTCCTTAGCTTTGGGAATCTACCCAAATGTAATGACTGCAACAGTGAAACACGAAGAACATAGTAAAGTTGTGTATACTTAGCATAAATGTAGATGTTCGAGTGTATTCACTGTTTTAGTCCTGGTTACCCTCCTTCCAGCCCACTGACTTCTTTTGGCTATACCTTTATTCTTCTTTACTACACTTAAGCTTTCTGGTGTATTTGCTTCTTGTTGGAGGTGTAACTATATATTTAATTGCTTCCCATTATGGGGACACCTGACAACTTGGGGCAAGAAAAACTGATGTAATGACATCTGCTGCATGCTTTATACCGCTGACTACCTGACATCATGGAAGATGAGACAGCATCTGACACAGGACCCAAGACTTTGATGATCAGGCCAACTGAGGACTACCTGCAAGCAGATAACACAAATGTAATGACTGCAACAGTGAATACACTCTAACATCTGCATTTATGGTAAGTGTACACAGCTGTACTTTCTCCTTCTGTTGAGTACTTCTGTATGCAACAAACTTCAAAATTAGTGCAGAAAACAGGACACACTGGTCTGCCACCAGTGTTAACCTGCAGGTGTTATGTGATCCTATCTCGCCTACATTCTGTACTGATGGGTTCGGAGCTATACTATAGAACAAAGTCTCTTATGGGCTGAGCTATTCTACATCCCAGGATGCACCACCACTGCTTCCCCAGATCTCGTTTGCCGCTTTACAGCAAAAGACGTGGTCTCGGACTTGGCTGAGCTAAGTTTTATTTCTTCTAAATTTCTGTCAGAAATTTTTGATTAATCTACCCAAAAGCTGTTTTAACAGCTATCGTTGTTGTGTGACTGATTATTAGCGAATTTTTGTGGTAAATTTGTCATTATTTTGAGGGAAAGGATCCCGTTTGAGTTAGAGGGGCCTTGCCCTCGCGCGTGATTGAAGTATTTATTGTGAGCCTTGTTGTAGTGTTAGTTGGTCAGGTAATCCTGTTTCTGTTAGAGGGGTCTTGTCCTTATTTACATTTTTCTTTAACAAAATTTTTGGAAAAAGTTTCTCTCTGGTTGTAGTGTTTGTGTGTCAGAATGTCGAAAGAGCACAGACCATCTGGGTTCAAGAAATGCTCTAAATGCAGCTACAAAATGTCCATAACGGACAATCACTCGTGTGTGTATTGTTTAGGCCCTAAACATCTTCAGGAGTCATGCAGCGTTTGTCACGCTTTTTCCTCCCGAGTCCTCAAGAGAGGAAAAACAAATTGATTCTAAAAGGGCTTATTACACCTTCTTTTGAGGAGGCTTTATCTTTTTCCTCTTCACCTTCGAAGAAAAAGAAATAGTCGGCTACGACCAGCCTGTCGGAACCGGCCACAAAGAAATCTCGGCAGGCTTCTCCATCGACTCCACAGACTTCGGAGCCGAGGGCGGAACTGTCTGCCTCGATGCTTCCAGCCTCGACTCCTCTGGCTTCGGAGCCGACGGCTAGAGCTTCGAGAGGCGGGTCACCTTCATCGGCTCCACTGTCTTCGGAGCCGATGAGAGTTGCCCGCTCAGTCTCTTCCCCTTCGGCGCTGAAGTCCACTTCGACTCCGAGGGAAATTGCAATGGTTGTGGAGTCTCCCTCGGCACCGATATTTATCGAGACGATTCGGAGCCAGTCCCCCAGTCCTTCGGAACCGGTGGAGAAGTCGACTCGAACTCATTCGATCTCTTCTCGGTCTTCGAGGATGTCAGATTCGGACATACAGGGTACTTCAAAGGCTGTTTCAGTCTCCAGTCTTCCAAAAGTTGGTTTCGGCTCCAGCCCAGTCAGCTCCGGAGCCGATTGCCCACCCTGTTGTCTTGGTTCCTCCTCCACCAGCCTCGGCACCGTTGGAGCCGGTGGAGGTTTTCGGGTCGGCTCCGACCCTTACTCCAGCCCCGCCCTTCGGGTCGGAGTTCGGTACACGGACCTCCTCGGTCGGCCCCGGGGGTGACGCCTACCTCTCGGTGCGTTGGCTGCAGGAGTGCCGTCTACTGTTGTGGCCTCGGGGGTCGGACCTTCCCAGGACTCTGGGGGTCCCGCCTTCAGGGCCATGAGGAGTGCCTTGGCCAAATCCTCTTTGGCCACCTCCACCGTCTCACCGGCACCTTCCCTTGGCATGGAGACTGGTTCCTTTGTTGTCCCCCTGTCTCAAGACAGCGGAGCCCTGGGGCCTGAGGTCACCCCCACCGGGGGTTCCCCCCTTCCTGGAGGTCCCTCCGAAGCGTCTTCGGAGGAACCCCCAAGGAAGAGACCGTGCAAGAGGAAGCACGTAGACTCCCCTGATGAGTCTCTCACCTCGGACACTGACCTCGATGATGCGGAGGGGTCCCCCAAGTCGTACTCGGATGATGTCTCCTTTGCGGACATTTTGGAAATCCTGAAGCAACGAGGCGACTGGCAGTCCAAACCCCCTTCTGCTGAGGAGTCGGTATTCCTCAAGGCCTTCGGGGCTCAGCCCTCCGCCTCCTGGGTGTCTCCGCCCTTCGATGAGCTTCTGGATTTGATCTCGAAGGCGGAGCACCCTGATTCTGTGGAATCGGTGCCAGCTCGCCCCAATAAATTTCTGTCAGCCCCCCCGAAAAGGAATTTCTCTCCAAAGGCGTGGCTGTAGATGCCCTGGTGGTGGCATCTGCTACCCAACAAGATGTGGCAAAGGCGTCTACGTCCGTCCATCCTCCTAATAGAGTCCAGGAGCATGGATCGTGCACGGCGCACCTTACTTCAGCAGCCTTTACTTTAAGGTCTCTGAATTATCTGATGCACTTCACCAGACTTCAGAGGGATCTGGTCAAGGAACTTTCAGATACCCTCTCTGGTAACCTACCTGAGCAGTTGGCCCAGACGGTTAGCTCTCAGCTGGCTACCTTATCATTATCGAACTCGTCCATGAGGCTCATTTTGTATGCAGCTGAGGGGGCGAGTAGAGCGGCGGGAACAGGTGTTGCTCTACGGAGACAAGCCTGGCTTCGTCTGTGTCACTTTGCGGAAGCCTTCAAGTCTTCCTTTGCTGACGCTCCCTTCGATGGGTCCTCTCTGTTTGGACCCAAGGTAAAGGACACCTTGACCCGCTGTGAACAAGAGGGTAAGACTTTGACTGCCGTAGGGGCACTGTTTTCCACTCCCTTCAGGCCTTATCCCAAGGCTAGAAGAGGGGGGAAAATGTGGTTCCGTAAATCTCAAAAGGCTTACTCCTCACAGCAGGGCGATCCCCCTTCTAGAGGCAGAGGAGGGGGAAATTTTTCAGGAAGACGCCGTCCCAGAGGTGGCGGAGGCCCCCGCAACACTGGAGACCGCGAGTCCTTTCGTGGCTCCTCAACCTTCCAGCATCCCTGAAGAATTGCCCGACTGTGCAGCTCCGGAGCCAGTCAGGGGTCGTTTTTCGAAGCACCTAAAGGCCTGGGAGAGTATCACTCAGGACCGATGGGTGCTCCGAATCGTCACCGGAGGTTACACCATCCCTTTTTCCCATCCCGGAAAATCCCGGACCCGCCACCCAGTCAACGGGATCTCGCAGCCATCGAAATCTCAAAGCTGCTTCAAAAAGGAGTCATCCAACCGGTCCCCGCAGGCCAGACCAGATTAGGGACTTACTCAAGATTCTTTTTGGTGCCAAAAAAGACCGGAGACTTGAGGCCCATTTTGGATCTCAGCAAACTAAATCGATCTGTCAAGAAGTCCAAGTTCCAGATGGTCACCTTACAATCCATTCTCCCGCTGCTGGAGAAAGGGTGTTTGGATGTGCTCCATAGATCTCAAGGACGCCTATTATCACATCCTGATAAATCAGGCGTCCAGGAGACACTTGCGCTTCAGCCTGGGAGACAGTCATTTCCAGTTCCGTGCACTGTCCTTTGGTCTCACCACAGCCCCCAGGGTGTTCATCAAATGTTTGGCGGTGGTGACTGCTCCCCTGAGAAGTCTAGGATTCCAGGTGTTTCCATACCTAGACGACTGGCTCCTAACTGCCACCTCCAGGCGTCTACTCTTACAAAACCTAGCAGCCACTATATCTCTAGGCAACTCCCTATGAATCACCTTCAATTGGGAAAAGTCTGTGTTGCTGCCATCTCAGCGCATACGGTTTATCGGAGTAGAGATAGACTCAAAGCAAATGCGGGTCTATCTTCCTACAGAGAGGATAGAAACATTACAGTCTCAAGTTCGAGCCTTGCTCCTCAAACGCCGAGCCCCAGCCAGAATGGTCCTACAACTGTTAGGGTCCATGTCAACCACCGTTCTCCTAGTCCCCTTGGCAAGGTTACATATGAGGATTCTCCAATGGCTCCTGTCAGTCCAGTGGTCTTATCAGGATCTCCCTCTGTCACCTCATTCTGTTCACAGAGACGTGCAAACAGGACCTTAGTTTGGTGGCTTCTTTCCTCCATCCTAGATCAGGGGCGATTCTTCGTTCCACCACCCTCAGTGGCCACCTTGACTACGGACGCCTCCCAGACAGGGTGGGGGGGGTCATTACCTGGGCAGGTCGGTCCAAGGCAAGTGGCATTCCGACGAGAGTCTCCTCCACATCAACATACTAGAAATGAGGGCGGTGCTTCTATCACTGCAAGCACTACACGATTACATTCCCCCGGGCATGATTGCCATTCAGTCTGACAACATGTCAGTAGTCTGGTACCTGAACAAGCAGGGAGGGACCAGATCCTATCCCCCTTTGCAGAGAGGTCGTGAAAGTATGGGATTGGGCGATTGCAACCAAACGTTTTCTGGTAGCAACACACATTCCAGGGAGATCCAATGTGATAGCCGACAGACTGAGCAGAAATATTCTCTCCCCTCACGAGTGGTCTCTGATCGACAGAGTGGCAACTGAGATTTTCAGAAGATGGGGAACTCCTTGTTGCGACCTGTTAGCAACCCTTCTCAACACGAAATGCCAACAGTTCTTCTCTCTCACCCCAGTTCCGGGGGAGATTCCCAAGGACGCCCTTAGTCCAAGCTTGGCCCACCGGCCTGCTGTACGCCTTTCCACCGGTTCCCCTTCTTCCCAAGGTGATCCAGAAGGCGATTCGCTTGGAGAGCTAGATGATTTTAGTTGCCCCATAATGGCCTAGTCAAGTCTGGTTTCCCTTTCTTTGGAAATATGCACTGGACGGTCCATGGTTCCTGGACCAGTTTCCGGATCTCTTGATCCATCAGTTGGGACAGCGTCATCAGTCCCTCCACTCGTTGAGGTTAAAGCTTGGCTCCTCCTCTTCCGACCATAGTCAGGAACCATGCTTTGGACCCGGAAGTCATACATATCTTGTCCTTGGCCCACAAGACTTCTACTAAGAAAATGTATAACAGCAAATGGAAGAGATTTGTTATTTGGGCCCAACTCCTGGGATTAGATCCCATAACTGTCCCGGTGTCAAAGGTTCTGAAGTTTTTAGCCTCTCTGTTCAATCAAGGTTCTTCGGTCTCTACCATCAAGGTTCAATTGGCAGCTATTTCCAATTTCCATGAGAGCATAGACCCACCTTTGATGAGCAACAAGTTGTGTAAAGCATTCATGACAGGTGCTGGACTGCTGCGGCCCCCGATTTCTCATCCCGCTCCACCGTGGGATCTTAATGTGGTATTAGGTGCTTTGACCTCTTCCCCCTTCGAACCGGCAGCAACTTGTGACTTGAAATTTCTTTCTTGGAAGACTGCTCTATTGGTTGCAATTACATCAGCCAGAAGAGTTTCGGAACTTCAAGCCCTATGTGTCAAACCACCATACTTGGTTTTTCACAAGGATAGAGTATCCCTCAGACCGAATCCATCCTTTGTTCCTAAGGTTTGTTCTAGTTTTTGTCTGCAACAGTCATTGGAACTTCCAGTTTTCTTCCCAAAGTACTCAAACAGAGCGGAATACATCTTCCACACATTGGATGTTCACAGACAATTGTGCTTCTATTTAGATAGGACGCACCAAACACGGAAAACAGATCAGTTGTTTGTGTCCTTTTCGGACAATAAATTGGGCAAAGCAGTCACGAAAGTCACTATTGCTAAGTGGATCAGAGACTGTATTAGTCATACTTACTCCATTTCTAATAAAGAGCTTACAACTACAGTGAAAGCTCATTCTACAAGGGCTATGGCTACTTCGGCAGCCTTTCATTCTAAGCTTGCCATTAGTGACATTTGTGCTGCGGCTACGTGGTCTTCTCACACCTTCATTTCTCATTACAAATTGGATGTGGCATCTCGGGGGCGAGCTTCCTTTGGTTCCACAGTTCTCAGGAGTGTTTTCCAGTGAAGCCACCCAGGAATCAGGTGCTAGGGACGCTGTCCCATCAGTACAGAATGTAGGCGAGATAGGATCACATAACATCTTTTAGTTATGTACTTACCATAACTTTAGATGTTTGGGATCCATCTCGCCTACATTCCTAATAACCCACCCTCCTTCCCCCTGCCTTGGAGATCAGAAGAGACCGGACGGTTCGAGTTCAGCCGTTTCATCTTGAAACACCTGGCAATATTATATCAACAGTCTATGTGTGTGTGCATGTGTGCGGACAAACAAGATCTGGGGAAGCAGTGGTGGTGCATCCTGGCATGTAGAATAGCTCAGCCAATAAGAGACTTTGTTCTATAGTATAGCATGCCGAGTCGGAGCCGAGGATCGGCTCCAAACCCATCAGTACAGAATGTAGGCGAGATGGATCCCAAACATCTAAAGTTATGGTAAGTACATAACTAAAAGTTCCTCATCATCCATAACAAAAAAAAAATGATCACAAAAAGCACACTGCAAACTGCAAAATTAGTGCAGAAAACAGCAGGACACACATCTACATGCAGCAGGGCTCTGTTGGCGCATCCCTCCAGCATTCAGCTGTTCTGTCTGCTAAGCATGTGCCATCCCAGTGTGGAACTAGGGTAATGGAAGTATTCTCCTCCCGTTTATACTGTGGAAGAGGGACTCTGAGCAGGATATTTCTGGTATATTTATAAGAATGAGTTCTCTCACCCATCCATCTCCCTCAGCATCTGTTCATTTTTGGGCCTCTCCTTTGGGGCTTTCTTTCTGGTTAATGAAGACCCCTGCAGATTAATCCGTGTCTCCTTTGCCTTATCACCAGAAATAGTCCCTGGCATACTCTTGAATTATCCACACATCCGTGAAACGTAGAAGTATGCAGATTCTACTTGTAAGAAGGTTGATACCATCTGCAGGCCCCCAGTTTGAATGCTCTGTCTTGTGTGATATTTTCCGTCCATTGCAAGTCCCAAGGTCATGACGCCTTAAGACTGGGGTAAGTCTGGCAATAGTTCTCTGCAGTTTAGGGGCTTATGTCTCTTGTGTAATTCTCTCCTCTCCATCCTCATTAGTGGTTTAGGCACCGGAGAAGCTGTTCTATTCCCCCTCTTTTAGGATTAGAAGATTTTCAATAATACCTTTAACATGGCTTCTGCAGTCGGCTTCCTTGTGGTGTGCTGTTGCTATGCTGATGGGTATGCCTAGCAATTTATGTACCAGAATGTGCATGTGCCTATGGCTTAGCTTCGATGCTTGAAGAGCTTGCGCAATCCATTCTGGATTCCTCATCCTGGGGCAGATTTTTTTCATCACACTTACAAGGATGTGGTTAAGGGACTTTATTTGAAAAATTATTTTAACAGTTAGCAGTTTGTCTAATGCCCTCACCGTCATCTTTTAAGGTTACTCCAGATGTTCATCGTGCTATACTGCTGCAGTCATCACACTTGGGTTATCCTGTCGTCAGGTGGTCCTGCAGTCGGCCACATCCCAAAGTCTTGGTCCGGCGTCTGTTGTCGTTGCCTCTTCCCTGGCGACAGGGGTATAAAAGAGACAGATGACGCCATTTTCTTCAGTCTTTCTTGCCGCGCGGTGCCCGAAGCAGAAGCAGTTCGCAAGTGCCAGTCGGCCAGCTCCTGAAAATTTTGAATAGAGTTTCAGCTTGAAGTCTTCTCTGAAGCTAAGTACCCTGTTGGGGAAACTTTTCTTGCCTCAGACAAAGTTAATAATTGTATTTCTTGTGGGAAACAAATACCTCATAAGGATTTTCATTCTTATTGTATACCTTGCCTAGGCCCAGACCACGACGTCTCTGGTTGTCTGTTCTGTGCTAGGTTCAACAAACGTACAATAAAGCGTCGGGCAGAATTCGCCCAGCATTATTTTGGCAGAAAATTTAATTATAGCATGCCGTCGGAGCAACCAACATCAGTAATGATTAAAAAACGCAAAGATAAGGACCGGCAGCCAAGACCAGATACCGAGGCCTCAGCAAGGCCTGACGCTGGTTCTCCGGTTTGCAGCGAGGTGCCTTCGCAGCCCCTGACTACCGCTGATTCAGAATTTCTGGCGGCATCCCAAACCGAAACCGTTGGGCCTCAGGATCCGGTTCCACCTCACTTCTCGGACACCAGCCCCGACGGGGATCCGGAAACTTTGAATAGACCTTCGGTCTGAGAGGGTGTTTTCAAACAGACAACCGCCAAACCTTATGCCAAGCCTTATGCTAAGCTCAAAGCCCCCTTGAAAGTTAGAAAACTGGGGCCACACCCCCCCCCCCCACAGGCCCCTATGCCTAAAAAACAGATGCTTAAGATGGCCGAGGATTTAATTACCCTTAGGGGATCCCAACCCCCACCTGACAAAAGGCCTAGACTGGAGGAAGATTGTCCTTCCTCTGACCAAGCATCCATTTCCTCAGGCAACTGTGACGACCAGGATTACTCCTTCCCTCCTTATGAAGACTCAGATGCTGAAGAGTCCATTCCCACTGTCTCCCCCCCCTGAAGACTACTCTTTTGGGGAACTTTACACACCATGAGGGAACACTTCCACTGGGAAGGCCAAGATTACTGTGACTCCAAGAAAAGACTCCGTGAGTTTCTTCTTCTTCCACAGCATAGACTCCTGGCAATTCCTCCAGTTTTAGACATTTTGGATGATGTTTTCTCTGAATCCAGTTTAAACCCAGATTCCTTACCTCCAGCTAAACCAGACGGATAATACCGAGTTCCTGATACTCATAAGTTAATATACAAAAGCCCTAATGCAGATCCCGAGACCATTTCCCAGGGTCCCAAAGGGGTTAAGGCCTCTACTGCTAAGAATCCACTCCCTTCTGAAAGAGATTCCAGAGCATTAGAAAGATGGGGAAAGAAAGTGTATACTTCTGCCACTTTGGCCATGAGGGCATAAACTGCCAATTCCACATGCTAAAATACCAACAGTATTTGATTACACAGTTAAAGCAGAAGCTGATCCCTCAGACAGATAAACTAGATTTGAAAGAGATGCAGGATTTGCTGTATGCAGCAGAACAAGTGGGAAAACATGCCTTACAGTGTGGTTTTGATTCATTGGAAGCCTCATGTAGAGCAGCTGTCACAGGGTCTGTCATAAGTAGGCATGCTTGGCTTAAAGAACAAGCCTTACCAGAACATGTCAATGCAAAGTTATTGGATGCCCCATTGCAGAAAGATGTGTTATTTGGTGTCAAAGCAGAGGAAGTTTTGAAGAAAATGGAAGAAAAGGCAAAATCTATGCAAACAGTTAAAGATTTTTTACAGGTACAACCTCCTCGTTTCAGCAGAAATTGGCCTTCAAAAAAACTGGTCCTTTCCTGCATCAGACAGACCCCAAAGAGGTAGGTACAGGCGCCCAAGGGGCAGAGGCCAGCCACAAGTTTCTTTCAGGCCTAGACAATGGCATACAGCAACTCAGAGGTGGAGACGAAAGATCTCAACCTTTCAGGAAACAAACACAATGACTTCCCTCTTCGCCTGCCAAGCAAAATTGCCCTGGCAGCACCTTTGGGAGGGAAAACTGGCTCTATTTCCACAAAATTGGCGCATCATAACAAAGGACAAATGGATTCTGGACATTATTACCCGAGGCTACAGATTTCATTTCCACACTTTACCTCGGATGAGAGGCATGCCAAATCTGCCTCCAAACCAATGGGCAGAGGCGCAAATGCAAATTTCAGCTCTCATGGATATGAAAGCAATTCAGAAGGTACCTACAAAAGAGCAAGGTCAAGGTTTTTACTTAGTCCCAAGAAAGGACAAAGCCTGGAGGCCCATCTTAGACCTCTCAATTCTGAACACCTACCTGGAGATACCCAAATTCAAAATGCTCACTCTACAGCAGCTCCTTCCCATGCTGGGCAAGGAGTCTTGGCTGGCAACGTTGGACCTCAAAGAGGCATCCCTGCATGTCCCTATCAGACAAGATTGCAGAAGATACCTCAGATTTTTGGCAGGTACAACGCATTATCAATTCTCTGCACTGCCCTTTGGCTTATCTACTGCGCCCAGAGTATTTACGAAATGCCTGGCATCAGTAATTGCATATTGCAGACAACGAGGAATACAAATTTACCCATATCTGGACGACTGCCTGATCCAAGCGGACAGCAAAGACATTCTATTACAGCATCTGGCTTTTGTAACACAGCTGCTCAGTTGCCTAGGGTACACAGTAAACAAAAAGAAGTCAAAACTAATACCCTCGCAACAAATAATATTCCTGGGTGCCAGCTTAAATACAACGGCCCAGATGGCTTACCTCACGCCAGACAGACAAAATCAATTGACTCAATACTTCAAAAAGATAGCAACTTTTACCAAGCTCACTGCAAGGAAAATCCTCCAGGCATTGGGGTTCATGGCATCATACATTCAACTAATCCCATATGCAAAGCTGCATATGAGAAAATTACAATGGTACCTGAAAAGTGTATGGTCTCAACACAGGCACAGCCTCAAAACAAATATACCTATCATTCCCTGCCTTCAAAAAGAGTTCCTATGGTGGGCTCAAGCATGTCAAACAAACAAGGGTCTTCCTTTCGTCTTACCTCCAGCAAACCAAACCATGACAACAGATTCTTCAGACTGCGCCTGGGGAGCGCACATGGCAGGACAGTGCATTCAGGGCAAATGGTTTGCAAAACAAAAGCATCTTCACATCAACCAAAAGGAGATGCTAGCTGTGCAAAATGCCCTGACAGCCTTCAAGGACCTCTTGCATCCAGGACAACTTCTAATAAGGACAGACAACACCACAGTTATGTGGTACATAAACAGGGAGGAACATACTCCTACCCTTTATGCAGACAGGCTATGACCTTATGGAACACAGCTTTGACCTACCACGTACAACTATAAGCACAATTCCTGCCAGGAAAGGAAAACCTATTGGCAGACGAATTAAGCAGAAGCATGGCAGACCCCCACGAGTGGAGTCTACACCCACAAGTATTTTCAATGATAACTCAAAGATGGGGATGTTCAGACATAGATCTATATGCATCCCCCAACAATTGACAATTACAAAAATTCTGCACAAGGACTGATCACTCCCTAGCCTGGAAAGTGGACACTGTCATTCAGTTGGACAAAACTGACAGTCTATGCCTTCCCTCCACTACCTCTATTGACCAAGGTATTACTGAAGGTCAGATCAGAGAGACCACAAATGATCCTCATTGCTCCGGACTGCCCATGCCAGCACTGGTACCCATTGCTAAGGAACTTGACTCACAGCCCTCCATGGTTCTTGCCTCAAGTCCCACTACTGTTGACTCAGAAAAACTATCAAACCCTTCACAGCCAGCTCAGAACTTTAAATTTAGCTGCATGGAGAATTCCTTAAATTATCAATCAACACTTCTCTCAAAGGACGTCCTGAATGTAATTATGGAGGCCAGGAGGCCCAGCACCAGGAAGACTTACTCAGACAAATGGAAAAGATTTTGTGCCATGGCACCAGGCTAAAGGTCAAAATCCTTGGATTCCAAACATTCCTCACATACTGCAATACCTAACTGAGATGTTACACAAAGGCCTTTCCTTCTCCTCCATTAAGATCCATGCTTCAGCCATTTCAGCTCAATATAATACGGATCCCCCAATTTTCTCACACCCTTTACTTAGACAGTTTCTCAGAGGGACTAAGAATATAAGACCCCCCAGAAAACCACCAACACCAACTTGGGACCTGAACTTCGTTTTAGAAAAGTTAACACTACCTCCTTTCGAACCAGCATTCTCAGCAGAACTACAATACTTGTCTTGGAAAACAGCCTTGCTGCTGGCTATTACCTCAGCACGCAGGGTCTCAGAATTACACTTATGGCAGTGGAACCTTTCATCATTTTCCATCAGGACAGAGTCTCTTTACGAACTAACCCTACCTTCATGCCCAAGGTAGTATCTAGTGTGGCTTTGAATCAGACCATTCATTTACCCACCTTTGACCCTAACCCACAGCATAAAGGAGAAAGGCTCCTTCACTCTTTGGGCATTCACAGACAGCTACGTTACTATTTAGATAAGACAAAGATCTTCAGAAAAACTGACCAACTCTTTGTATCATATGCTGCAGGTTCACAAGGAAAGGCTATTTCAAAACAGACCATCTCCAAATGGATAGCACATTGTATCCGCTTTTGCTACTCGCACCATGGGAAGGGAGTGCCTGTCAATATTAGATCCCATTCTACCAGGGCTACTGCAACCTCAGCAGCCTTTCTCAGAGGGGTTCCAACCAAAGACATTCTGGAGGCAGCTACTTGGAGTTCAGTGCACACCTTTACCAAGCACTACAACCTTCCATTATACTCAAAAACCAGGGCTGGTTTTGCCACTGCATTTCTGCAGGGCATCCTAGCATCACCTAACCCAGTTTAGTACCAGCCACCCTTCCATAGCTTTGGTATTCTACCCAAGTGTGATGACTGCAGCAGTATAACACGATGAACATAGTACAGTTTTGTACCTACCATAAATGTAGATGTTCGAGTGGTTATACTGCTGCAGTCCAGGTTACCCTCCCTCCATCCCCTCTACATACCAGGGTGTTAGTTACAACTCCATGTACTTCAGTCTCTTGGATGCATGTCTATATGGTGTATTTGCTAAGAGCTAGTTCTATTGCTTATCTGCTAAGGTATTGTTGCATAGGTATTGTATTGCCTTCCTACTTAGGGGCACCTGACATCTGGGGCATGAAAAACTGAAGAAAATGGCGTTGGCTGTCTTTCTTATACCCATGTCGCACTGACGTCAGGTAAGAGGCGACGACAACCGACGCCGGACCAAGACTTTGGGATTCGGCCGACTGCGGGACCGCCTGACGACAGGATGACCCAAGTGTGATGACTACAGCAGTATAACCACTCGAACATCTACATTTATAGTCGGTACAAAACTGTACTTTCTCTAGTAAGCCATTTTGTCTCAGAATGGGGATGGGTCATAAGCATCAGACATTATTGTTTTGTGGCTGTACTGACCAGATCCCTGAGGGGGTTCATCAGTCACATTCCTAAGCATTGTGAAGACTGTCAATTGGAGCTGGTTCCCAGAACTTGCTGTAGTTAGGAAGGTCAAGTACCTTGAATTGTAAAACCATTGGGTAATTCCCCTGGAAGAGCACTGTCCAGGGACCAGGCTGTTTCTGCTGACGACCTGGTGCTGACTCAGTTTGTAGAGGTGCTGTAGTGTATGTTCACTTTTTTTCCTTGTTCTAAAGGAGACTAAAGACTTCCATACTATCGTGATCCTCCACAGCTTTATCAAGCACATTCAGTAATATGTTAAGCTCGAGACTGATTCTGCAGGGGTTCATGCTAATGCTGCAGCAGGGTGCTTGGACATTGTCACCAAACTCTGGCACTTTGTAATTTAGAAGATTACACTGGAGCTTCCATTAGTTCATTGTAGGTGAGGCTTTAACTTCAGTGTATTGTGGTGGTCTGACTCCTTGCCCAATGTGTGTTCTTACTTCTAGCAGTAGTTGTGGTCACCTTGTAGTAAGGACATCCTGGGCACCTTTAGATTGATTTTCTAATGTTCTGTTGACAGATGTCCTGATAATGTTTGATTTGTGTATGCAGCTTCAAGCCTTTTAATGTTCTCTAAATCTGGACAACTTCCTTTGGTTCCCAGTGCAGAAGACTGCGTAAGGCAGAGTAACAATGCTCATTGTCTTCCTGTCCATTGAATAGACTCAAGATTCCATAACCTTAGCAGCTCGGGTGAAGTTATAACAGGAAGTCCATGCTTGGATTCTCCTGCACTTTATGGTGACCAGTCTTTGTTTTTGTACACCTAGTGATACAGGTATTAGTGGAATGTGAGGTGTCTGTGGCTGCACAGACATCATCATTTGAGACTTTTGTGTGAGCATGTCTGTCAACTTTCACAGGATGTAGTTGGTAGACATTTGCCACCAGTGTAATTGTAGGTTTACAGTGTTATGCAGCATAACCTGCCACCTGTCCAGGTAGTGGAATCCCTCGCTAGTAGGTTGAGATGCTCATACATGCTCTTCCTTTATTAGGAAAAGTGGGTCCCATACACATGCAGTCTCAAAAATGCGAAATACACATAAGCCAGTAGGAGCTGCTGTCAGTATTCCTTACTTTAAAAGCTCTTTGAGAACTCATATCAGACCATCCTAAGTTCTGGCCAGTCAGGCTTTACCATTGTGCATGCACAGACATGGCCCCGCATACTCTTTGTGCAGAGAGGTGATATGGGTCTAGCAGTGGGCAGTAGACTCTGGATATCATTCTGACAGCTATTCCACATCCTCAACGGCAGGAATGTCATTCTTTAATGTGTCACTCCAGCTCTGCAACAAAGTTGGGGATTAAGGAATTTTTCTCATCAGTGTTCTGGGAGTGGGCCATCCTATTAATCTACTTGAAATGGGGAGGAGCACTGTTCTTCCCATTGATTTGCTTAGCATGTCACTGAAAAGAGTTCATGCTGCACAAGTTTTCATACGTGTGACAGGTATTCATTTGTATCTTTTGAGTGTTCTTTTTCAGTTTATTGCAAAATACTGGAAAGGCTACAACCTATCCTTGTTGTCTTTTGGTGGCTAGGAAGAGTGTTGTAGGTTCTATAGTCCTTACCAGTACAGGAGACTATCCCAGTGCAAGCCAGGAACGCTCCCATTTGTTGAGGCAGCAATCAGGTGGTGATCTTCGTGTTTCACTGTTGCAGTCATTACATTTGGGTAATCTGCTGGCAGGTTGCCCTCAGTCGGCCTGAATTCCAAAGTCTTGGGTCCTACGTCGGTTGCGGTCTTCTCTTCCATGACGTCAGGTCGTCAGGGGTATAAACATGCAGCCAACGCCATTTTCTAAAGTCTTTCTTGCCGCGCGGTGCCCGAAGCAGAAGCAACTCGCAAGTGCCTGTCAGTCGACTACTGAAATATTCGAGTTTGAGTTTCAGAACCGAAGTCTTCACTAAAGCTAAGTACCCCGTTGGGGAAACGTTTTTCTTGCTTTTTACCGATGTCAGAAAAAGTTAATTGTCTTACTTGTGGGAAGCAAATACCTCATAAGGATTTCCATTTATACTGTATACCTTGCCTAGGCCCTGATCACAACATGCCTAGCTGTCGGTTTTGTGCTAGATTTAACCAACGCACTATTAAGCGTCGGTATATTTTTGCATCAAAGTATTTTAAAAACAGATTTAACTACCCAGAAATGTCGTTGGATAGCAATCCGACTACCGGAGTACATAAAAAACGCAAAGAAAAGGACAGAGAAAGGCAGTAGCGATCCAAAACAGATGACGGAGCTTCTCCTAAGCCAGTCGCCGGTTCGCCTGTACTCAGTGAGGCACTTTCGCAGCCCCTGATACCCGCTACCTTCGAGTCGTAGGCCTCTACTGACACCCATGTGGAGTCCGGCATGCCGCAAAATACTCAAGGTATTGGACCGACAGATGTATCTTCTTCGGATGAGTCTGGAGCCGCTGAGTAGGCACCGGCTTCTGAGGGTGTATTCAGACTACAACATTTGTATATCAAACCGACAGCTGCAAAACCAAAGACAAAAGCAACTTCTAAAACTAAAACACTGACGCATGAGCCACGTGCGCACAGGCCTCTATGCCTAAAAAACAAATGATCAAAATGGCCGAAGACCTTATTACCTTGATCAGGGGTACCCATCCCCCTCCAGATAAGAGGCTTAGGCCAGACGCTGATTATGAATCTTCAGATCAGGTTTCTCTTTCTTCTGATCAGGAATTATCTATACCTCCCTATGAGGATTCTGATGCTGAGGAGTCTATTCCATCTGCATCTCCTCCTGAGGATTATTCATTTGGAGAAACCTTGCATACTTTGAGGGAGCATTTTCACCGGGAGAGTCAAGACTTCTCAGAATCAAAAAAGAGGCTCGGGGATTTCCTTCTCCCTCAGCACAAGCCTTTAGCCATTCCCCCTGTTTTAGACATTGTGGATGATGTGTTTTCGGAGTCAAGCTTGACCCCTGACTCCTTACCTCCAGCTCCCAGTAAACCTGACAGATATTACAGGGTCCCTGACTTTTACATTTTTATTTAAAAACCCTGCTGCTGATCTTGAAACCATTTCACAGGGCCCAAAGGGGGTTAAGGCCTCAACAGCAAAAATTCCTACCCCCTCTGACAGCGATTCAAGGGCACTGGACAGATGGGGAAAAAAGGTTTATACATCTGCAACCTTGGCAATCAGGGCCTTAAACTGTCACTTCCATATGCTTAAGTACTAACAACATGTTATGGGATTACTGAAACAGAAAATTATGTTGATTTCAGAATGTGCAGAAAATAAAGAATTGCAGGAATTATTGCATGCAGCTGAACAAGTTGGAAAGCGTACTTTGCAATGTCGTTTTGATTCTTTAGAGGCCTCCTGCAGGGCCGCAGTTACTGGATCTGTGATTAGGAGGCATGCATGGTTAAAGGAACAAAATTTGCCTGAACATGTTAAAGCTAAATTGTTAGATGCACCTTTACAGCATGATTCTCTGGTTGGTATTAAGGCAGAAGAGGTTTTAAAGAAAATGTAAGACAAAGCTAAGTCTATGCAAACAGACTTCTTACAAGTGCAGCCACCAAGATTCAGTAGATACTGGCCTACAAAAAATTGGTCCTTTCCTATGTCAGACAGAGCTCAAAGGGGCAAATCCAGACGCCCTATGGGTTCCAGATACCAGGCGCAAGACTCGTATAGGTCAAAGCAATGGGGCACATCCACCTCCAATTCTGGAGGAGATAAAGCGCAAACCTACAGAAAGCAATCCCAATGACTTCCCTCTGCCTTCACCAAGCACTTATCTTTTGGCAGCACCCATAGAGGGAAAATTAGCACTTTTTGCTCAAAATTGGCAGTTAACCCAGGACAAGTGGGTTCTAAACATTGTATCACAGGGATACAGATTCTATTTCCACACTCTGCCAATGGCATATGGTTGGCCAGATCTGCCAATAAATCAATGGGCAGAGGCACAGAAACAGGTTACGTCACTCATGGATATGAGGGCCATTCAGACAGTACCAGAACAGGAAAAAGGACAAGGTTTTTACTCAAGACTGTTCTTGGTACCCAGAAAGGACAAGGCCTGGTGGCCAATACTGGATTTATCGATTTTGAACATATAACTGGACATTCCAAAATTCAAAATGCTGACTTTGCAGCAGCTTCTGCCCATGCTGGGCAAGAATGCTTGGCTGGTGACTTTAGACCTAAAAGAGGCATACCTGCATCCCAATAAGACAGTCGTGCAGAAGATACCTCAGATTCAAGGCTGGCTTAATGCATTACCAATTCTCTGCACTGCCCTTTGGCTTATCTACTGCACAAGTAGTATACAAATATATCCGTACTTGGACGACTGTCTCATTCAAGCAGAGAACAAGGACATTCTTCTTCGACACCTGGCCTTTGTGAAAAGGCTTCTAACATGCCTAGGGTACACAATAAACGAAAATAAATCACAACTGGTACCCTCTCAAAAGATAACATTCTTGGGTGCAAGCTTGAATACAGCTGCCCAGACGGCTTACCTCACGCCAGACAAGCAAAGGCAACTGACTACTTACTTCAAACTGATGGCAACAAAAACTCAGTTATCTGCAAGACAAATTCTGCAGGCTCTGGGCTTCATGGCATCCTGCATCCTACTAATTCCATATGCAAAACTGCATACGAGGAAACTTCAGTGGTACTTGAAAAGTTTATGGAGTCAGCATTCTCACAGTCTGGAAGCAATGATTCCTCTCTTTCCCTGCCTACAACAGGAGTTTCTATGGTGGGCAAAGGCATGTTACCAAACCATGGGACGGGCCTTCCCTCTCCCCCCCTGCCAGCTAAACCTTAACAGACGCCTTGGATTATGCCTGGGGAGCCCACATGGCAGGAAGATGCATTCAGGGCATATGGACCCCAAAACAAATGCAACTGCATATCAACCAAAAAGATATGCTAGCTGTTCAAAAGACTCTTAACAGCCTTCAAGGACTTACTTCATCCAGACAACTACTGATAAAGACGGGCAACACCACAGTCATGTGGTATATAAACAAGCAAGGGGGCACACAGTCATACCCCCTTTGCAGATTAGCCATGGCACTGTGGGACACAGCTTTGACCTACCAAATACATCTTCAAACTCAATTCCTGCCAGGAAAACAAAATACACTGGCAGACAAACCTTATGGATCCTCACAAGTGGAAACTAAATCCACAAGTCTTCAGCATAACAGAGAAATGGGGGAGCCCAGACATAGATCTATTTGCCTCTCCTCAAAATTATCAATTGAAAAGTTTCTGCACAAGGACTTATCACGGACGAGCATGGAAAGTGGACACCCTATCCTTCAGTTGGAAAAACCTATCCGTTTACGCATTTCCTCCTCTGCCTCTTCTCCCCAATGTCCTCCTAAAAGTCAGAAAAGAGAAACCAAAGATGATACTAATTGCCCCGGACTGTCCCCGCCAGTACTGGTACCCAATCCTAAGGAACTTGTCTCAATACCCAGCTTGGACCTTGCCTCAAAGACCTCAACTACTGTCCCAGCAAAACAATCAGATCCTGCACAATCAGCTACAGACACTGAACCTGGCAGCATGGCTCCTGATGTAATTATACAAACACCACCTCTCAGTAAAGCTGTGATGGATGTCATTTTGGATGCCAGAAGGCCTAGTACTAGAAAATCTTACGCTGACAAATGGAAAAGATTCTCTGCTTGGAATCGAGCACAAGGAACTGATACAGCAGAACCAAATATTCCTCTGATATTACAATACTTAACTGAGATGCTTGACAAAGGCCTATCTTTATCTTCAATTAAAATCCATGCCTCTGCCATTTCGACTCATTACAATACAGAGCCACCAATCTTTTCTCATCCTTTGCTAAAGCAGTATCTTAGAGGAGCCAAAAATTTAAGGCCTGCTAGAAGATCACCATTACCTGCATGGGACCTCAGTTATGTGTAAGAGAAACTGAGCAATTACTGGTGTCATGCTGCAGGATCAGAAGGAAAGGCTATTTCAAAGCAGACAGTTTTAAAGTGGATAAGCCACTGCATCCGTTTCTGCTACCTACACCATGGTAAACCTGGGCCTAAGGGCATTAGGTCTCATTCCACCAGAGCTGCGGTTACTTCAGCAGCCTTTCTCAGGGGAGTACCAACCAAAGACATTCTAGAGGCTGCTACTTGGAGTTCTGTTCATACCTTCACAAAGCATTATCATTTGCCTCTCCACTCCAAGTCCAGGGCAGGCTTTGCCACTGCAGTTCTGTAGGACCTTATAGCCACACCTAATGCTTTTTAGCTCCAGCCTCTCCCAACCATAGCTTTGGGATTCTACCCAAATGTAATGACTGCAACAGTGAAACACGAAGAACATAGTACAGTTGTGTTTCACGTACTATAAATGTAGATGGTAGTGTATTCACTGTTGCAGTCCAGGTTACCCTTCTCCCATCCCCTCATTCTGGAGTTTCTTTCCTTTATCTTCTACAACCTATGTGGTGTATTTGCTTGTAGATGAAGGTAAAGTTTATATTGATGCATGTATTTATATATGTGTGTGTGTGTGTGTGTATATATATATATATATATATATATATATATATATATATCTATCTATATATTTTATTTATTTTTTTTTTTAATTTGCTACCTTTGTGGGGGCGCCTGACATCAGTGGCAAGAAAAACAAAAGAAAATGGCGTCTGCTGCATGTTTTATACCCCTGACGACCTGACGTCATGGAAGAGAAGACTGCAACCGACGCAGGACCCAAGGCTTTAGTGAAGACTTCGGTTCTGAAACTCAAACTCGAATATTTCAGTAGTCGGCCGAACAGCACTTGGAAAATGCTTCTGCTTCAGGCACCGCGCGGCAAGAAAGACTACAAAAATGGCGTTGGCTGCATGTTTTATACCAGACGACCTGACGTCATGGAAGAGAAGACTGCAACCGACGCAGGACCCAAGACTTTGGAATTCAGGCCGACTGAGGGCAACCTGTCAGCAGATTACCCAAATGTAATGACTGCAACAGTGAATACACTCTAACATCTACATTTATGGTAAGGGTACACAACTGTACTTTCGCAAGTGCCGGTCGGCCGACTCCTGAAATTTTCGCATTCAGAACCGAAGTCTTCAGCCTAAAGCGAAGTACCCCGTTGGGGAAACTTTTTCTTGCTCCTTACCGATGTCAGTAAAAGTTAATAATTGCATTACTTGTGGGAAGCAAATACCTCATAAGGATTTTCATTTGTACTATAATGTTCATCGTGCATACAGCTGCAGTCATAACAGATGAGTTCTCCTGCCGTCAGGCGGGTCCTCGGTTGGCCGAATTCCAAAGTCTAGGTCCGGCGTCGGTTGTCGTCGCTTCTTCCCTGATGTCAGTGCAACAGGGGTATAAAGGAACCAGCCAATGCCATTTTCTTCAGTCTTTCTTGCCGCGCGGTGCCCGAAGCAGAAGCAGTTCGCAAGTGCCGGTCGGCCAGCTCCTGAGATTACGAAAATTTGGAAACTGAAGTCTTCTTAAAAGCTAAGTACCCCGTTGGGGAAACTTTTCTTGCCTCAGACCGATGTCAGACAAAGTTAATAATTGTATTTCTTGTGGGAAGCAAATACCGCATAAGGATTTCCATTCCCTCTGTATACCTTGTTTAGGCCCAGACCACGACGTCTCGGTCTGTCGCTTTTGTGCTACATTCAACAAACGCACTATTAAGCGTCGGGCAGAGTTCGCCCAGCATTATTTTGGGAAAGCATTTAACATACTATGTCGTCGGATACTCCGACTTTTGTCTAAAAAACGCAAAGACAAGGACCGACACACGAGGTCCGCGGCCTCTACCGACACCACGCCAAAGCCGACTACACGTGGTCCAGTTCTCAGCGAGGCCTCGCAGCCCCTGACTACCGGCGACACTTCTTTGGCGGTGTCTCCTGTGCCGAGGTCGCAGGCTCCTCGGCCACACCCCGACTACAGATACCGAAGCCACTCTTGGCGTTGAATCTCAGAATGTGGACAGGTCCACCTCCACTCAAGGTGTCTTCAGACCTTGATACTAGGGTATTTAGAAAAGAAACATATGTTAACTCATTCCTTCATTTTGATAGCGGACACCCCATTTACTGTAAGAGAAATTTAGTAAAGGGGCAGTTCGTCAGAGGTTCAAGGATGACAAGCTCTGAAACTGATTTTATAAAAGAATGTGACAAATTAGAACAGATGTTCCACGAAAGAGGGTACCCAGAGCAGTTTATTAAAAACTTGAGGGACGAAGTTGAAATAGGGAGAAAGGGAAGGTTCAAACCCATCATAGGGGAGAAGGAAAATGTACAAAATTCAGAGACCAATGAGGTTTTTGAGAATGAAAGTTATCAGCAAGCATTGGTTCTTGAGTATAATGCCCTTAATAAGTCAGTGAAATGGTTATTTCAAAAAGAATGGGAGAAATTTAAAAGTTTAACTGACCTAGAAGGGCTCCCAGAGCAAAAGTTAAAGGTGGTATTTAAGAATTCAGTTAATGTAAAAAATATTTTGGAAATTGGAAAGGTAGAAAGAAGATTGGGTGACAGAAGTAACACATTAAGAGTAGGTACCTATAAATGTGGAAAGTGTAGGCAGTGTGGGTTTGTTATTAACCAAGAGAAAATATATTTAGAAAGTAAGAAATTATGGCTACATAGTAAGGGCTACTTTAATTGTGATTCAATAGGGCTGGTTTACTTAGCAATATGCATGAAATGCTCATCCTACTACGTAGGAAAACTGAGAGATCCTTGAAAAGAGGATCTACGAGCATATATATGAAATGGGTAAATGCAAAGAAACCAATGCACTTTATAGACATGCGCTCACATGTAAAGAAAATGACTTTAAATTCTTTGTATTGGACCAAGTTAAAAAAGACATTAGGGGAGGTCCTTGGGAGGAGAGTATTAGTTACAAAGAATTATGGTGGCAAGTGGCCTAGAAGCCAATAAATTTCCTGGTCTAAATGAATATATATCCATCTTACCATTATTAAAACTAAGAGCTGCTAGAATATAAAAAGGTGGATGTAGTAATTATAAAGACCAACAGATGGCACTATTCCACATTTAAAGTCCATATAAACTGGGTTTCATGAAAGTTTTTTTAAACAAAATATATTATATATTTTTAAAGGCAAGTTTTAAACAAATTAAATCAAAGTTGAGCTTTGATTTATTAGTTAAAGTTTTTAAAAGTATTTAAGTATTAAAATTGTATAATATTGTTTTAACAATAACATATATAGTGTTTTTAAATGAATAAGAATAATAATCAAGTGGTAAAGCAATTTCATTTGTTGATTTGAATTAATAGGCATTAAATGATTGGTTGAATGAAATGAACCTATGTATATTAATGAATGTCTACTAGGGATTGTGTATCTGATGAAGTCCATAGGGGACGAAAACGCAGACTGGGAATAAAGCGTTCATTATTTTGTTCAAAAAAACTGTGTGGTGTATCCAGCTTCTCAACTTCTTTTTCGAATTTCTTTTTGGATTTATTGGTACTTGTGGAGAAATTTACCGTATTGTATTTTTTCGTGTCTTCAGACCTTCCTCTTCTTTCTCCATCAAGGCTTTCACAAAGTCTAAAGCAACCATGCACTCTGAGACCAGCTACACAGGGCCCATCTCCAGGCCCCATGCCTAAGAAACAGATGCTTAAAATGGCTGAGGATTTAATTACTCTTATCAGAGGTTCTCAGCCCCCACCGGACAAAAGGCCCAGAGTGGAGGAAGATTCCCCCTCCTCTGATCAGGACTCCATTATTTCAGAGCATTTTGATGATCAGGAACATTCTTACTCCCCTTTTGAAGACTCTGTTGCGGAGGAGTCCATCCCTTCTGTCTCCCCCCCAGAGGATTACTCATTTGGGGAAACTTTGCATACCTTAAGAGAACACTTCCACTGGGAAGGCCAGGATTATTCAGATTCCAAGAAAAGGCTCAGGGAATTTCTCTTGCTACCTCAGCACAGGCCCCTGGCTATACCTCCTGTCTTGGACATCCTAGGTTATGTTTACTCGAAGGCTTGCCTTAACCCGGACTCTCTACCTCCAGCTCCAGTTAAGCCTGACAGGTACTACAGGGTTCCTGACTCACACCAATTTCTATACAAAAGCCATGCTGCTGACCCAGAAACCATCTCACAGGGCCCCAAGGGAGTTAAGGCCTCCATTGCTAAAAATCCATTACCTTCCGAGAGAGACTCCAGATCCTTAGAAAGGTGGGGAAAAAGGTATATACCTCGGCTACCTTATCCATGAGGGCCTTAAACTGTCAGTTTCAAATGCTAAAATACCAACAGTTTTTGTTATCACAATTGAAAAGTAAAATGTCACAACCTGAACAACCAGACTTGGAGTTGCAGGATTTGATGCATAGTGCAGAACAAGTGGGTAAGCATACCTTACAGTGTGGTTTTGATGCTCTAGAGGCCTCATGTAGAGCTGCTGTTACAGGATCAGTCATACGTAGGCATGCCTGGCTCAAGGAACAAGCCTTGCCTGATCATGTCAAAGCTAAATTACTAGACGCCCCTCTTCAAAAGGATGTACTATTTGGTGCTAATGCTGAGGAGGTGTTAAGGAAAATGGAGGAAAAGGCTAAATCAATGCAAACTGTGAAAGAATTTCTACAGGTACAACCCCCACATTTTAGTAGAAATTGGCCTTCCAAAAACTGGTCCTTTCCAGCCACGGACAGACCCCAAAGAGGCAGATACAGGCGCCCGAGGGGCAGAAGACAATCCCAAGGATCGTTTAGAGGCAGACAATGGCAAGCTCCTACACAGAGGTGGTGAGGATAACTCGCAATCTTTCAGAAAGCAAACCCAATGACTTTCCCCTTTGCATGCCAACCAAGTCTCAGATGGCAGCCCCCTTAGGAGGAAAGCTGGCATTATTTTCAAAGAATTGGCATATTGTCACAAAGGACAATTGGATCCCGGACATTATAAACAGAGGCTACAAATTCCATTTTCACACCCTTCCAAAAATGAGAGGCATGCCAAACCTGCCACACAATCAAAGGGCAGAGGCACAAAGGCAAATTACAGATCTCATAAACATGAAAGCTATTCAAGAGGTACCTACGCACGAACAAGGTCAAGGTTTTTATTCCAGGCTATTTCTGGTGCCAAGGAAGGGAAAAGATTGGAGACCTATTTTGGGCCTATCCATCCTAAACACATTTCTACTCGTACCAAAATTCAAGATGCTCACTCTACAGCAACTTCTTCCCATGCTGGGCAAGGAGTCTTGGCTGGTAACATTGGACCTCAAGGAGGCATACCTGCATGTCCCAATCAGACAAAATTGCAGAAGGTACCTCAGGTTTCTTGCAGGTTCAACCCATTATCAATTCTCTGCATTTCCCTTTGGCTTATCTACTGCGCCCAGAGTATTCACAAAATGCCTGGCATCAGTAATTGCCTACTGCAGACTTCAAGGGATACAAATATACCCCTATTTGGACGACTGCCTGATCCAAGCGGACAGCAAGCACATTCTTCTGAAACATCTGGCTTATGTAATAATGTTGTTGAACTCTCTGGGATACACAGTCAACAAAAAGAAAACAAGGCTAATACCCTCACGGAAGATAATTTTCCTGGGTGCCAATTTGTACACAAACACCCAGATGACCTACCTCACGCCAGAGAAGCAGGGGTAACTAATTCAGTACTTCAGAACACTAGCAAATTGCACCAGGCTGACTGCAAGGAAAATCCTGCAGGCTCTGGGATTCATGGCATCTTGCATCTTACTAATCCCATGTGCAAAGCTGCATATGAGGAAACTACAATGGTACTTGAAAAACATATGGTCTCAACACAGCCACAGTTTGGAAACAATAATACCACTAATTCCATGTCTTCAAAAGGAATTTCTGTGGTGGGCTCAAGCATGTCAAACAAACACAGGTCTTCCATTCAGCAAGCCTCAAGCAAATCAAGTCATCACAACAGACGCCTCGGACTACGTCTGGGGGGCGCACATGACGGATCGGTGCATTCAGGGCAAATGGTCCCAAAAAGAAAAGCACCTTCACATCAACCAAAAAGAAATGCTAGCAATAATAAATGCTATTATAGCTTTCAAGGACCTTCTACAACCAGGTCAACTATTGATAAGAACGGACAACACCACAGTTATGTGGTACATAAACAAACAGGGAGGAACACATTCATACCCCCTATGCAGACTGGCCATGTCACTTTGGAACATGGTCATGGACTTACAAATGGAACTACAAGCACAGTACTTGCCAGGCAAGGAAAACACGCTGGCAGACAACCTAAGCAGGAATATGACAGATCCACACGAATGGAAATTGCATCCAAAAGTTTTTACAGAAATAATCCAAGAATGGGGAAGGCTAGACATAGATCTCTTTGCCTCCCACAAAAATCATCAATTGACAAAATTCTGCTCCAGGATCTTCCATCCAAAGGCTTGCAGAGTGGATGCTCTCTTTCAGTTGGACATCAATGACCGTTTATGCCTTCCCACCTCTTCCTCTGCTGCCCAAAGTTCTATTGAAAGCCAGAGCAGAGAGACCAAAGATGATTCTCATTGCTCCGGACTGGCCAAGGCAACACTGGTACCCACTCCTGAGGAGCCTGACGCATTCGCCACCATGGACCCTGCCTCTAATGCCTCTTCTTCTGACACAGCACAGCTTCAAAACTCTTCACAGCCAGCTAAAAACACTCAGTCTAGCCGCATGGAAGATTCCTTAGCATCACAGCAGGCCCTACTCTCCAAGGAGGTGCAGGATGTCATTTTGGAGGCCAGAAGGCCATCAACTAGAAAAGCTTACTCCGCAAAATGGAAACGTTTTTGTGTCTGGAATGAGAAAAAGGGCCAGGATCCTGGAAAACTGAATTTACCTCATATACTACAATATTTGGTTGAACTGCTAAGCAGTGGACTTTCTTTTTCCATCAAAATCCATGCCTCAGCCATTTCTGCAGAATACAACACTGATCTACCTTTATTCTCTCACCCTCTCTTAAGACAGTTCCTCAGAGAGGCTAAGAATTTACGACCTCCAAGGAAACAACCAATACCTGCTTGGGATCTTAATTTCATTCTGTAAAAACTGACCTTGCCTCCTTTTGAGCCAGCTGCCTCATCAGATTTGCAATATTTGTCCTGGAAAACAGCTTTCCTACTGGCTATCACCTCAGCTCGTAGAGTTTCAGAACTGCAGGCTCTCATGGCTGTCCAGCCGTTTATCATCTTCCATCAGGACAGTTTTTCCTTACGAACCAACCCGTCCTTTATGCCTAAAGTGGTATCCAGGGTAGCTTTAAATCAGGCCATACATTTACCTACTTTTTATCCTAATCCTCTAATTAAAGGGGAGAGATTACTACATTCCTTGGACATCCACAGACAACTGCGTTATTATTTGGACGGAACAAAGCCTTTCAGAAAATCAGAACAGCTCTTTGTGGCCTATGCGGTAGGAGCTCAAGGAAAGCCAATTTCCAAACAGACAATCTCAAAATGGATAGCCCACTGCATACACTTTTGCTATTCCTTTCATGGCAAAACTGTGCCTACAGGCATTAGAACTCATTCCACCAGGGCCACAGCCACCTCTGCAGCCTTACTCAGTGGAGTTCCTACCAAGGATATTTTAGAAGCAGCCACTTGGAGTTCTGTGCATACCTTCTCCAAGCACTACAACCTACCATTATACTCCAAATCTAGAGCAGGCTTTGCCACTGCAGTCTTGCAGGGCATTTTGGCTCCTCCTAGTTCCACCTAGTGCCTACCACCCCTTTCTTAGCTTTGGGATTCTACCCATCTGTTATGACTGCAGCTGTATGCACGATGAATATAGTACAGTTTTGTACCTACCGTAAATGTAGATGTTCGAGTGCTAATACAGCTGCAGTCCAGGTTTCCCTCCCCTCTTGGGACAGGCCTATAGGCTAACATCCTCATACAACCTGATTGGGGTATTCATTTATGATGTATTTGCTTGCAACTACTGTATTTTGATTATATTGCACTGCATTATTACACAAATTTATGTATTGCCTTCCTTCTGGGGGCACCTGACATCTGGGGCAAGAAAAACTGAAGAAAATGGCGTTGGCTGGTTCCTTTATACCCCTGTCGCACTGACGTCAGGGAAGAAGCGACAACAACTGACGCCGGACCTAGACTTTGGAATTCGGCCGAAGGAGGACCCGCTTGACGGCAGGAGAACCCATCTGTTATGACTGCAGCTGTATTAGCACTCGAACATCTGCATTTATGTTGGGTACAAAGCTGTACTTTCCTTGCCTAGGCCCAGATCACAACGTGCCTTGCTGTCGGTTTTGTGCTGAATTTAACCAATGCACTATTAAGCGTCTGTATAGTTCTGCTTCTAAATATTTTGGATCAAGATTTAATTATCCTGAAATGTCGTCTGTTAACAATCCGACTACAGCAGTTCACAAAAAAACGCGAAGAAAGAGACAGTCGAGGTTCAAAACAGACGACAAAGCTTCTCCTAAGCCAGCCGCTGGTTCGCCGGTACTCAGTGAGGTGCTTTCGCGGCCCTTGATGCCCACTACTTTTGAGTCGCAGGCCTCTACCGAGACCCATTCGGAGTCCGGTATGCTGCGAGATTCTCAGAGTATTGAACCCGTGGGACGTCTCTCCCTTGGATGGGTCCGGAGCCGCTGAGCAGGCACCGGCTTATGAGGGTATTTTCAGGCCTCGACATTTTTATATTAAACCGACACCAGCCTCAAAAACAAGGGCAAAAACATTTGTCTAAAAAAACCAACGTATGAACCACGTGCACAGGCCCCTATGCCTAAAAAACAGATTATCAAAATGGTTGAGGACTAAATTACCTTGATCAGGGGTTCTCAACCCACCCCACCCCCCTGCTAAGTGGCCTAGGCAAGGCACTGATTATGAATCTTCAGATCAGGTTTCCATTTCTTCTTGATTCCTCTTCTGATCAGGAATTTACTATTCCACCCTATGAGGATTCTGATGCAGAGGAATCCATCCCATCTGCATCTCCTCCTGAGGATCTCTCTTCTGGAGAGACGCTACATACTTTAAAGGGAACATTTTCACTGGGAGAGAATCTAAGAGGCTTAGGGATTTCCTCCTTCCTCAGCATAAGCCTTTGGCCATACCCCCTGTATTAGACATTGTTGATGTGTTTTCGGAATCAAGCATGGCTGCTGATTCCCTATCTCTGGCTCCTAGTAAGCCAGACAGATATTACAGGGTTCCTGACTCCCACAAATTTTTATTCAAAAATCCTGCTGCTGATCCAGAGTCTATTTCTCAGGGTCCCAAAGGTGTAAGGGCCTCTACAGCCAAAAATCCTACCCCCTCTGATAGAGATTCCTGGGTGCTGGATAGATGGGGAAAGAAGGTTTATACGTCTGCTACCTTGGCAATCGGAGCCTTAAACTGCCAGTTTCATATGCTTAAATATCAACAGCATGTTATGGGCTTAATGAAACAGAAATTATGTTGATTTCTGATTGTGTGGAAAATAGAGTTACAGGATTTATTGCATTCAGCAGAACAAGTTGGAAAGCATACTTTGCAATGTGGTTTTGATTCCTTGGAGGACTCTTGCAGGGCCGCAGTTACTGGATCTGTGATTAGAAGGCATGCCTGGCTCAAGGTGCAAAATCTGCCTGATCATGTTAAAGCTAAATTATTGGATGCTCCCTTGCAGCATGTTACTCTGTTTGGTAATAAGGCAGAAGAGGTTTTAAAGAAAATGGAAGATAAAGCTAAATCTATGCAAACTGTAAAAGATTTCTTACAAGTGCAGCCACCCAGGTTTAGTATCACTGGCCTATTAAAAATTGGTCCTTTCCTATGTCCAACAGAGCCACTCGAGGCAAATGCAGGCGCTCAAAAGGCTCCAGATACCAATCATAGGGTTCTTACAGGTCAAAGCAATGGGGTGCCTCCACTTCCAAATCTGGAGGAAACAGGAAAACTAGCACTTCATGCTCAAAATTGGCAGTTAATTACCCAGGACAAGTGGGTATTGAACATAGTGTCCCAGGGGTACAGATTTCATTTCCATACTTTGCCAATTCCAAACGGATGGCCAGATCTGCCACAAAATCCGAGGGCAGAGGCTCAAAAGCAAGTTGTCTCTCATGGATATGGGTGCTCTTCAGCCAGTACCAGAAAAGGAAAAAGGACAAGGTTTTTATTTCAGACTTTTCCTGGTACCCAGAAAAGGCTATTCTTTGAGTCCAACACTGGACGTATCGATTTTGAACGCGTTCCTGGACGTTCCAAAATTCAAAATGCTTTCTTTACAACAGCTACTGCCTATGCTGGGCAAGAATGCTTGGTTAGTAACTCTAGACTTGAGGCATACCTGCATATCCTAATAAGGGAATCATGCAGAAGATACCTCCGCTTCAATGCAGGTTTTTTGCATTACCAATTCTCTGCACTTCTACTGCGCCCAGGGTCTTTACAAAGTGCCTGGCACCAGTAATTGCATTCTGCAGACAAAGAAGCATACAAATTTATCCTTATCTGGACGACTGTCTCATTCAAGCAAAGGACAAGGACACTCTTCTTCAACATCTGGCTTTTGTAAAAAGGCTTCTAACATGCCTAGGGTACACAAATGAAAAGAAATCCCAACTGGTACCATCTCAAATAATTACATTCCTGGGTGCAAGCTTGAATACAACTGCCCAGATGGCTTACCTTATGCCAGACAAAGCAACTGACAATATATTTCAAACAAATGGCAACAAAAACCCAGTTATCTGCAAGACAAATTCTGCAGGCTTTGGGATTCATGGCATCCTGCATTCTACTAATTCCATATGCGAGACTGCATATGAGGAAACTTCAGTGGTACCTAAAAAGTTTATGGAGCCAACATTCTCAGTCTGGAAACAATGAATGTTAAGTTGTCTATCTCGCCTTAGTTTCTTGCTGGTTGGGATCGGAGCCGATCCTCGGCTCTGAATCTGCCATCTTCTATAGCTCGAGAGCTTTTTACTGGCTCGCGGCTACCCCTTATCCCATGATGCCTAGCGCTAGCTACCCAGATCTTGTTTGCCGCTTCAGCTGCGAGGTTTCGTTCTTACTGGCCGAGGCTCGTATAAGTTTCTTGTTGAACTGTTTTTTTGTCAGATTAGTGCTTTTTCTGGGAGTTTATTTTATTTATTTATTTATTTAAATTTGTTGACCGGGAGTGTCTGTCTGGACGTGGGTCCATTTTCAGCGGAGGCCCGGGGAGAAAAGCTCCACAGTAAAATAAACAGACAGTAGTTACAGTGGATTACATAAATATTAATTTAACATAGAAATTACTTACAACATATTTACAGATGAAGAACATAGTACATCAGTAGACAACTAGAATCTTTATCTGTGAAGTACATACCAGGCATTAACAAATGTAACAATGAGAAGTTCCTGCTGTATAATAGGTACTAGGCTTATGAGCATCTGAGCTTGCTATCATCAAGGTAGTTAGTAGAGGTGAAAGAAATGTAGTAGTTGGATGGGGTGGATGATATTAGAGTGGGAGTTGCAAGGGCATAGCCAGCATGTTTTTAGGTGTGCTTTTAATAAAATTTTGAAGTTGGTGCATGATGGTACGGAGGTAATTGTGGGTGGGAGCGAGTTCCATAATTTGGCTATGGCGCAAGAGAATAGTGCTTCACCAGCAGAGTTATTGGCTTTAGTGATCTGCAAGTGATTTTTGTTGTTGGATCTTAGTGGTCTGGTGGTGTGATAGGGTTGGAGTGGATTCTGGAGGGATGGACATTTAGTGGATGGTTTACTAGTTTGTGGGCGAGTGAGAGTTGATACCACTGAAGGAGGTGAGGGAGTTCAAGCCAGCCCAGTTCATCAAGTGAGAGACAGTGGTGACTACGGTAGGATGCCCCTGTGGCAAATTTGGCGATTTTGTTGTAGCAGGTCTCTAGCTTGTTTAGATCACATTGCCTTAGGTTGGTATATAATGGAGAGGCATAAAGTAGTGTGGAGATAAGGTGGGAATTTGCTATTGAAATCTTTGCTGCTTTGGTGAGAAATTGTTTATTTCTGTATAATGCTCCTAGTTTTTTGTGGACTTTTTTTATGGTCATGGATATGTGAATGTCAAATTTTAGTTTATTGTCTATGTCCACTCCTAGCAATTTGGTGTGTTCAGTTGGGTATATAGTGTTGTCTTTTGCTGTGATGTTAAAGTGAGAGTTGTTTTGAGTACGTTTGGTGGGTTGGAAGATGAGTAGTTTAGTTTTGTTTGGGTTGAGTATTAATTGGGCATCAGATAACCATATTTCAACAGAGGAAAAGGCTTCCTGAGTGACTTTTTGCAGTTTGGGTAGAGACTGGGCTGAGCAGATGATGGTTGAGTCATCTGCGTATTGGATGAGTGTGCCATGTTTGGTGGCAGAGGCTAGATTATTGGTGTAAACAGAGAAAAGTAGGGGTCCAAGGATGGATCCTTGGGGAACCCTTATGGAGACGGGTAGTTGGGGAGATATGTAATTCTGCCATACAACGGATTGTTGGCGGGCAGACAGGTAACTCTGAAACCAGTTGGTGACTGATTGTGAGAAGGATAGGTTATTAAGGACAGAGATAAGTTGTTTGTGTGGGACCATGTCAAATGCTTTAGATAGGTCTAGGAAAGTAGCAGAGGAGAGATAGCCATTGTTTTTATGCTGAAGGATAGTGTTAGTAAAGGAGAGTAAGGCAGTGGTGGTGCTATGGTTTGGTCGGAAACCATGCTGAGTACTGGAAAGGAGGTTGTTAGTAAGGAGGTAGTCTGAGACCTGAGAGTGTATGCATCTCTCTAGTATTTTGGAGAGTGGAGAGAGAATAGCTATGGGGCGGTAATTGGTTAGTTCTGCAGAGGGTCTGCCTTTGTGGAGGGGAATTATATGTGAGACTTTCCACAATGTGGGAACGTAACTTTCTGACAGAGATCATTTAATCAATATGGATACTGGGTAGGCCAGAGCATCTGCTGCGATTTGTAGGTATTCAGTTGGGAGGTTGTCTGCTGCTAATTTGGTGGGTTTAAGTTTAGTTAAGAGTTTTTTTATGTTGGAGGTAGGTACAGGAGAAAAAGAGAAGGCAGTGGGGAGATTACTAGCTGAAGGTGTGGGTTGGAGGGGAGGGGGGTTGTGTTTAGCTAGTGATAGTATGGTTTGGGTGAAGTGTGTGTTGAATGAGGTAGCAATATTTTCTGAGGAGTGAGGGATGTTAGGAGGAGGGGTACTGACTTTACCTGGGTGGAGGATGGAGTTTATGGAGGACCAGAATTGTTTGGGGCTGTGTTGTGAGGAGTCTAGGGCAGACTGGTAGTATTGGAATTTGTCCTGTTTTATTAGCTTTTTGACTATTGAGTAGTTCTAGGAATGTTTGTCTAGCTGCGGGGGTTTTGGTTTTGTGCCAGTGCTCCCAGGCTTTATCCCTGTTTTTCATTTCTGACTTAGTGGTTTTCTGTAGCCATGGGGAGGGTTGTGCTTTGGTTCTGGAAAATCTTATGGGGGCATGGTAATTAAGGATGTTCAGGAAGGTAGTATTAAAAAATTCAACTGCATCATCTAGACTAAGGTACTTTAGAGCATGCCAGTTACATTCTTTGAGGGATGAGATGAATTTGAGTGGGTTAAAGTTTATTTTTTTACGTATTTGACAATAGATGACAGGTTTAGCTTGGTACAGGTATTTTCTGAGTAGGAATGTTGGGGAGTGATCACTGAGGCTATCTGATAAGCAGCCTGTTATATATGACTGTGGGGGTTCTTACTGACTAGTATCCAATCCAGGGTAGTGTGCTTGCTGGAGTTTTTATTTATCCTTGTTGGTGACTGGACTAGTTGGGTGAAGCCATGAAAGGTGTACATGATGGGTTGGATTGTTGCCAGAACAGGATTGCCAGTCAATATTGAAATCACCTAAGATGATAGTTTCTTGGGGGAGATGGTGGGAAGACCAGCTGAGGAGGTTTTCTAGTGGAGGGATGTTTTGGCCAGGTGGGAAGTAGCATCCAATTATGTTGATGTTTTTGTTTTGGTTAATTTTGAGGTTGGTATATATTATTTCTTCATTGCCTATTTGTGGAGCTGATGATTTTAAGATCTGGATGTTTAGATGCTGTTTAAATATTATAGCTACACCACCTTCTTTTTTGTTTAGCCGGTCTACTCTTAGTATGCCGTAACCTGTAGGGAGTATTTGCTCACTGGTAATGTGAGGTTTTAGCCAGGTTTCTGTCACGATGACAATATCTGGGGAGTATAAGTCAATGGTGGCATGGAGTTCATGGACTTTGTTGGATATACTTCTAATATTTAGGCTTAGTAGAAGGAAGTCACTTGGCTTTCTATTGGCTGTAATATGGGAGAAGTTGTGGTTTCTAGTCTGATTATGAGGATTGGGGTTGGAGATGGTAGGGCCAGGGTTGGGGTGGATGTCTCCACTTAGGGCTAGTTTTGATATGCATGAGATTATTAGTTTTCTCAGTTTTTGAATGTGTTTTTTGTAATGGAAACTTTATGATTGTGCTCTGTGGGTAATGGGTATGATGGGAAGGTTACTATGTTAAGTTGTAGGGATGCTTTACGTTTGAGTAATATAGTTGGTAGAATATGTGGGGGGTGCATAGGGATGGTTCTTGAGCTGGTGGGAGGGGAGCTGAGTATGGGTGAGACATGGGTGGTGGTGTGAGTAGTAGTACAGTGGTAGTGGTTAAGTGAGGGAATGATGGAGCTTTGGTAGGATGTAAGATATGCAAGGAGAGTGCATGCAGTGAGCAAAGGAAAGGTATGCTTGTACATGTCAGTTGAGGAGGTGTGAAAGTAGAGGGAATATGGAGGAGGTAGTGTTGGGTTAGCGCTGTGGTTGGCTATTGGAAAGATGGGAGGGGTTTGAGTGCAATAAAGGTGGAACCACTGGGGGCGGGAGGGAATAGGGGGCAGGGTGGGGAGCGAAGCGGGTAGAGACCCTGTTAGGGTCTTGTGTGAGGGGCTGGAAACAATCACATAGCAAGACAAGTATGTGTTAAGAAACAACCACAATTGACCAAGGACTGCTCTGAAACTAAGTCTTTTCTTAATTTCTCAGGTGGAAAAAGAGGATAACCTTGTATCAGTAGGCTACTGTGGTCATAGTTTAAATTAACACACAGTATTGATCAGTTATGGATACTATTTGCTAACAGAAGGGAATAAGAGAAAGTGGAAGATGTGTGTGGTGGTGGGGGGGGGTGCTGCTTACAGCCAAAGCACGGTGCTCTCCAGGGGAAAATGAAGATTGGCTCAAACAGGTAGACACATACTCAGTTAACTGTAGCTGTTTGCAGACAGTTCAGACCCGGACTGCGCTTCTCTTATAAGAATGTTAAAGTTGGTGCCGCAGTTGAATACTTAAGAGTGGTGTTAGGTCTAGAAAAGAAGAGTACAGAGAGGAGTAAGCACTTTTGAGATGGTAAATATATATTATAAAGATTATAAAAAACACACTGTGCAAATAGCTACCACATGCAGGACAATGTCCTGAACCACTACTTAGTATATGCAGATACTGAGCTAATTGGAAGAACATTAGAAAACAAAAATCCAGACAGTTATGCAGCCACAGATAAAAATATAGTGAGCAGCAATCTGTTGTGGTTCTCTAATGTGATTCTATCCACCAGTAACAGCACAAACTTATAGAAATAATTTAGACACTAGTATGAGCTGTCTGCACACAACACAATTACATGAATAACATTAGTGAAGAAGGTGCAGCTATGCAAATAGACCATACAAACTATTATACTATAAACAACCTGGTGCATACAAAAATGCTAGCATGCCATAGTAACATCAATAATAAAGCATTAAACACATTAGATGTCTAACACAATTCAACATAAACATATACAGTTGTAAAATGTCTAATACAATTCAACATAAATAGGCATTTACAGTTGTAAAACACTTACTGGAGAGACTCTGAGCCTTCATGGGGCCTGTAGCAGAGTGGAGTGTAGTTTTACAAATGGTGCCTGCCACGGGTAATATTTATTAACTCTGGGATTGTCTTAAGGTAATAAACAGGGAAGGGGAAATTGTAGTCTAACTTGTGTTGTTTAGTGTATTGGTAGTCCTTTCCCTTAGAACTCGTTTAAATTCGAGAGTTCTCCCCTTCCCCCCACCCCTATCTCTTCTTGTAGGTTAGAGTTTAGTTAAGCCTTTCCTTTTTTCTTGTTAGGTAGCCGTTTAAGTTAGAGGCTTCCTAGTTTAAAAAAAAGACTATCTTTAGCTGTAGTATACTGTGTTTTTGTCTTTTGTTGCTAGTGTTGTGGTATTTTGTTATCGCTGTTCGGCCTTTTGGCCAAAAATCAGTGTAGTATCTTACTGGTATTTTGTTGGATATGTCTAAAGAATCCAAGGTGTCTGGATTCAAGAAGTGTGACTCATGCTGTCAGAAAATGTCTCTGACAGATGGGCACACTTGCGTCTATTGCTTAGTTGCTTAGGCGCAGTGCACCTACAGGACTCTTCTATATGCCATGCATTTAGCCCAACAGTTCTGCAGGAGTGCAAGAATAAGCTTATTCTGAGGGGTCTTCTCAAGCCCTGAAATTCACCGGCCAAGGCTCAGCCTGTGAAATCCCCAAAACCGACCAACTCATCAGCTCAAAGCTCGGAGCCGTCATTGGTTCAAACTTTACCTGTTACTTCGGTTCCAGTTGGAACCGAGGAGACTATCTCCCCGTCGTCTCCATCAGTGTCTTCGGAGCCGTTGCGGTGCCACAAGAGGCTGAGGTCCTCTTCTTTGGAATCCATACATTCGGCGCCTCTGTCTCCCCTGCTGCAGAGTGAACGCAGTCACAGATCTTCCCACTCCTCTCTGTCCTCTAGGCTCTTGGATCACAACGTGGAGAAAATGGTCAGTAGGTTGCTGAAGTCGCAGGCACTTGCCAAGATGTCCAGCCCTCCAACAGGTGTCTGCTCCGTCCACTTCTATTGATATTCCTCCTCTGACTCCATTGTGCTCAGAGCCGGAGTTAGAGTCGTAGAACCGTCGGCTCCGATAGCTATTTCTCCTTCGGTTCCATCGTTTGCTCCGATCCCCTCGATGGTGCCGAGGCTCCCTCGTTTGCTCAGAGGGGGCGAGTGGCATCGGACCCTTGTCCGACCCCATTCTCCCTCTCGGAGCTTCGACGCAGGTGAGCTTGGCTCCTACATCGGCCTCAGAGCTCTCTGTCGGTTCGGAGAAGGATTCCGATTTCCTCGGAACCAGAACCTTCTCTGCATCGTGGCAGGGACGCTTTCGATGTCATCAGGAGTGTTCTGGCCACTGATTCTACATTCAACCCCACCGGCTCTGTCCCCTGTAGTGCCCGCGTCAACCTCTGCTCCTCCTCCAGACCCCAAGCGTGGGGAACCGGTGCTCCAGGGCACCCTATTGGGTGTTTCCTCCTCTTCCGAGGCCTCCCCTGATCATTCAGAGGAGCTCCCTCGGATGACTCCCCTGAGTCTTTCAGTTCTGATACAGACTTGAATGAATCGGAAGAGTCCCCGAGATCCCCCTCTGAAGATGTTTCCTTCTCGGACATCCTAGAAATGCTTAAGCAGATGGGGAACTGGACTCCCCTAGCCCCTACTGAGGATGAGTCTGTATTCCTGGATCGTTCGGTTCCCGACCTTCCACCTCCTGGGTTTCTCCATCTTTCGATCCACTCATGTCAGTGGTGACTCGAAAGGCTTGGTCAGCCCCAGATACAGTGGAACCAACCCCGAGGAGGCCCAGCAAGTTTATCACTGCACCCCTTGATAAGCAGTTCCTTACCAAAGGCGTTCCTGTGGATGCCATGGTGGTAGCAGCAGCCACTAAGAAAGAGTTAGCGGAAACTTCTTCGTCTGTCCATTCTCCTAACAAGGAGTCCAGGACTATGGATAGATACGGGAAGCGAATGTTTGCTTCAGCGACCTTTTCTATGAGGTCACTGAATTACTTATGCCATTTTACCCAGCTTCAGAGGGATCACCTTAAAGAGCTCGGAGATACCCTTCAGGATCCATCAGCTGAAGGGGCTCAAGCTAAAGTGGCTTCTCAGCTGGCGACCCTTAATTCTGTAGTTAACTTCTCCATGAGGCTCATTTCCTATGCAGCCGATGGTGCGAGTTGAGCCGCAGGTACAGGCGTGGCCCTTAGGAGACTAGCATGGATGCGGCTGTGTAATTTTGCGGAACCCTTTAGAGCGTCATTCACCAACACTCCCTTTGATGGTTCCTTTCTTTTTGGACCACAGGTGAAAGGCACTCTGAATAGGTGTGAACAAGAAGGCAAGACTGTCTTGCGTGGAAGTCCATTTTTCCACTCCTTCCAGACCATACCCCAAGGGTCAAAAGAGTGGTAAAATTTGATTCCGAAAATCCCAGGGAGCTCCACCTGACACACACAGCGATTTTTCCTCCAGGGGCAGGGGTGGAAACAACAGATGCTGCCCTCGTGGCAGAGGGGGGTCCGCAGAACCAGGGCAGCAGAGAATCCTTCTCTGAGAAGCCCTTCCAGCATCCCTGAAGGGTTGCCCAGCTGCCCGCCTCTGGAGGCAGTCGGGGGAAGACTATCACTGTACCCAAAAGCCTGGCAGAATTTAATGCAAGACAAATGGGTGCACTCAATCATATCCGGAGGTTACAGAATTCCCTTCTTTCAACCCCCCTTACCGTCAAGCAAATCCCTTCCAGATGTTCTACCCAATCTGAGGGACCAAGCAGTCATAGAAGTTTCAAAACTGCTAGAAAAAGTCATGCAGGAAGTCCCGGCAGACCAACACGGATCCAGAACTTACTCGAGGTTCTTTTTGGTACCAAAAAAGACAGGGGACTGGAGACCGATTCTGGATCTCTGCAGACTAAACAAGTCTGTTCAAAGAAAGTTTTGGATGGTCATGCTACAGTCCATTCTACCCTTTCTGGGTCAGGACAATTGGATGTGCTCCATAGATCTCCAGGATGTGTACCACCACATTAAGATGGACATGCGCTCCAGGAGATTCCTTCGCTTCTGGCTGGGAGCCAGTCCTTACCAGTTCAGAGCTCTGCCCTTTGGTCTCACCACAGCCCCCAGGGTGTTCACCAAATGTATAGCAGTGGTCACGGCTCATCTGAGACGTTGAGGATTCCAGGTGTTTCCATATCTAGACGACTGGCTCCTTACTGCTACTAGCAGGCATCAACTTCTTCAAGCCAGGGACTACACAATCACAATTTGCTCCCAGCTAGGCATTACAATAAACTTCGAAAAATCTGCATTGTTGCCTTGTCAGTCTATTACCTAGACAGGAGTAGACTTGGACACAAGGAGTATGTCTGCAAGGCTACCGCCAGACAGGGTGACCACAGTTCGGCAGCAAGTACAAATTCTAATGCAGTGCAAAAGGGTCCAAGTCAGGTTGATCCTTCAAACTCTGGGTTCCATGGCAGCGGCAATTCTTCTAATCCCTCTGGCCCGCTTTCACATGAGAATTCTTCAGTGGCTTCTGTTCACACAGTGGTCTTTTCAACAGCTGCCCATGTCTCACATGATCATGATTACAGAAACATGCAAAAGGCACCTTTCCTGGTGGATGGTCACCCCACTAGTGTCTCGGGGCAGACCATTCATTCATCCCCCTCCGGTTGCCACAGTGACCGCAAATGCCTCCCTGATAGGGTGGGGGGGGTGGGGGGGCATTATCAGGGCAGGACAGTCCAAGGCACTTGGCAGCCTCACGAGTATCATCTGCACATAATCGTCTTAGAAATGAGAGCCATGCTCCTAGCGTTACAAGCTCTTCAGGACTCTCTCCCTTCTGGGATCATTGCAATTCAAACGGACAACATGTCAGTGGTGTGGTACACCAACAAGCAGGGCGGAACCAGGTCCTACCCCCTATGTCGAGAAGCACTCAGACTCTGGCAGTGGGCGATCTCCTCCCAACGATTTCTGATTGCGACGCACATCCCTGGGAGGTCCAACGTCATAGCGGACAGGCTCAGCAGAGCTATTCTCATGCCTCACGAGTGGTCTCTCAATCAGGTAATTGCGGATCTGATCTTCCACAAATGGGGACAGCCCTGCTGTGATCTTTTTGCCACCCCTTCAACAGCAAATGCAGCAACTACTTCTCCCTTCTTCCACTTCCAGGTCACTCACCCAGAGTTGCTCTAGTCCACGATTGGCCTCAGGGACTTCTTTATGCCTTTCTCCTGATTCCAAAAGTCATACAGAAAGCAGTATCGTTGGGCTGCAAAATGATCCTCATTGCCCCCTACTGGCCTCGACAGATACAGTTTCCGTTCCTGCACCATTACCTTCTCGATCAGCCCTGGTCTCTGGATCCGATTCCAGACCTACTGATTCATCAATCAGGCGGGCTGCATCAATCCCTCCAAACACTCCAGCTCACAGCTTGGTTGCTCCACTTCCAACCCTAGCCAGGCTTCCCAGCATTTCCCCGGCCGTTCGTGTGATTATTGTCTCCTCTCACAAGTCCACCACTAGAAAGACTTATGCTAGCAAATGGAAGTGTTTTTCTTGTTGGGCAGAGGCTAGGAACATAGATCCCTTTTCAGCCCCAGTACATGAAATCTTGGCGTTCCTAGCAGAACTTTTTCATTCTGGGTCCACTTCTGCTACAATCAGGGTTCAATTGGCGGCCATCTCTAACTTTCATGTTGGGTTGTCTAATGTAAACATTGTCTCATAAGCTGTGTAAAGCTTTTCTCAGAGGGACTACTCTACTTAGGCCCCCGGTGAGAGATCCCCCTCCTCCTTGGGACCTTAATTTGGTACTAACCTCCTTAATTATGCCCCCTTTTGAACCGGCAGCATCCTGCTCTATTAAGTTTCTATCTTGGAAAACTCTCTTTCTGGTAGTTACTTCAGCCAGATGCGTCTCTGAACTTCAGGCACGAAGTGCTCATCATCCGTACTTAGTTTTTCATAAGGATATAGTTGCTCTGAGGACTAATCCCTCTTTCCTTCCGAAAGTCTGCTCAGAAAATAATCTGAACCAATCTATAGACGTCCCTGTGTTTTTTTCCCTAACCACACCAACAAGGCAGAATACAAATTACACCAATTGGATGTTCATAGACAATTTCGTTTTTACCTGCATAGTACGAAGGATATAAGGAAGTCGGACCAACTTTTCCTTTCCTATGCTCGGGGCAAACAATGTCTCCCATTTTCCAAAGTGACCTTATCCAGGTGGTTGTCTCACATTATTACCTTCATCTGTCAACTGAGAAACAGAGTTGTTTATCAAACCGAAAGGCCATTCTACTAGGGCTTTGACTACCTCTGTAGCCTTCCAGTCTAGGTTGCCCATGGACTCTTATCTGCACAGCTGCTATGTGTGCGAACCCTCATACCTTTATTTCTCATTACAAGTTAGATATGGTCTCCGGAAGTAGAGCTAACTTTGGTTCCACTGTTCTGAAAAGTCTGTTCCAATGAGCCACCCAAGATTGTAGGTGCTAGGGACGCTGTCCCAACCAGCAAGAAATGAAGGCGAGATAGACAACTTAACATAAAGAAGTTATGTACCTACCATAACATTCCATGTTAGTTGTCTTCATCTCGCCTTCTTTCTTGCGTCCTCCCCTCCATCCCCCTGTCCTATTGGACCGAGAGGAGTTCAGGTTTCACTGGCCGACTGTTTTCTGGTTTGTTTCCTATACTGACTTAGAGAGTATGACAGGTATGCTCAACCTTTTGCTTGGAGGGGTTCATTATATAGCTATGGCTGGGGTTAGCTTATTTCAAACAAGATCCGGGTAGCTAGCGCTAGGCATCATGGGATAAAGGGGTAGCCTCGAGCCAGTAAACAGCTCTCGAGCTATAGAAGATGGCCGAGTCGGAGCCAAGGATCGGCTCCAATCCCAACCAGCAAGAAAGAAGGCGAGATGAAGACAACTAACATGGAACGTTATGGTAGGTACATAACTTTTTTCCTCTCATTCCCAGCCTACCATAGGAGTTTCTTTGGTGGGCAGAGATGTGTCACCAAAACAAGGGACTGTCATTCACTCTACCCCTTGCCACCCAAACCCTAACTACAGATGCGTCAGACTTTGCTTGGGGGGGGGCCACCTGGCGGGGAGATGCATTCAGGGCAAATCGAGCCCAAAACAAATGCATCTGCATATCAACCAGAAAGAGATGCTGGCTGTTCAGAATGCTCTGACAGCCTTCAAGGACTCATCCATGACAACTACTGATAAAGACGGACAACACCATGGTTATGTGATGCATAAACAAGCATGGGGGTACACATTCCTACCCCCTTTGCAGATTTGCAGACTAGCCATGGCATTGTGGAACACAGCTTTGACTTACCAAATACATCTTCAAGCTCAATTCCTGCCAGGAAAATAAAATACTCTGGCAGACGACTTAAGCAGAAATCTTATGGACCCACACGAATGGAAACTGGACCCACAAACCTTCAGCATGTCAACACAAAAATGGGGGAGTCCAGACATAGATCTATTTGCCACCCCCCAAAATTATCAGTTGGACAAATTCTGCCCAAGAACTCAACACAAAAAAGCATGGAAAGTGGATGCCGTATCCTTCAGTTGGAAAAACCTATCAGTCTATGCCTTTCCCCTTCTGCCTCTTCTTTCCAAGGTCTTACTAAAAGTCAGACAGGAAAAACCAAGAATGATCCTAGTTGCTCCGGACAGGCCTTGCCAACACTGGTACCCACTTCTAAGGAATATGTCTCAACTTCCTCCTTGGTACTTGCCTCAAATACCTAATCTACTGTCTCAGCATAACAATCAAATTCTGCACACCCTGCTCCAAACTCTCAACCTTGCAGCATGACTGATCATTTAATGATTCAAACTCCACCTCTCAGTAAATCTGTGATGGATGTCATTTTGGAAGCCAGAAGGCCTAGTACTAGAAAATCTTATGCTGATAAATGGAAGAGATTATGTGCTTGGAACCAAGCACAAGGAACAGACACAGCAAAGCCCAATATTCCTCAGATTTTACAATATTTGACAGAGATGCTTGACAAGGGCCCATCTTTTTCTTCAATAAAAATCCATGCCTCTGCCATCTCGGCTCATTACAGCAGAGCCCTCCCCTTTTTTCTCATCCTCTGCTTAAACAGTATCTTAGAGGAGCAAAAATTTAAGGCCTCCCAGAAGATCACCAACTCCTGCATGGGACCTCAATTTTGTGCTGGAAAAACTCACCCTGCCTCCTTTTGAACCAGCAGCTGCTGCAAATATAAAATTTCTATCTTGGAAAACAGCTTTTCTCCTGTCAGTCACTTCAGCAAGAAAGGTTTCAGAACTACAGGCTCTCATGGCTGTGGAGCCTATTATTTTTTACCCGGACAGGGTGTCCCTCAGGACCAATCCTTCTTTTATGCCTGAAGTGGTGTCCAGTGTGGCTCTTAACCAGACAATTCACCTGCCAACTTTTTACCCAAATCCGCAGAGCAAGGGGGAGCGGATTCTGCATTCATTGGATGTACACAGACCACTAAGATTCTACTTAAACAGGACCAAATCTCTAAAAGTCTGAGCAACTGCTGGTGGCATTTGCTGCAGGGTTAGAGGGGAAGGCTTTATCAAAGCAGACTATTTAAGTGGATAAGCCACTGCATTCGTTTTTGCTACTTGCGTCATGGTAGGCCTGTGCCCAAGGGGATCGGGTCTGTTTCATAGTATAGTACTAGGCTATCTGCCCTGGGTAATTTGTAAGCCTAGCCATAGTGATGTGGCTTTTGCCACCCCATGAAATGGTACAAAAAATGTACAGAATAAATTTAGAATACTGTGCCTCTGTCTAGTAGTGACACAATGAAGGTCCCCTTATATAATAGAATTAGTTTACTGTACCCCTGTCTAGCAGTGACACAGATGTGACCCCTGGGGTAAACATACGATCTCCCATCCACTCATCAAGATTTCTCTTGAAGAGAGTCAGTGAGGGGCTCTGCCTAATACGAACTGGGATCTTGTTCCAAAGCATGGGAAGCCTCTGGGTTATGAATCTATCCCTCCAGCATGTCCTATTCATACTTGTGCTGAGGTTTAAGTCTTTAGCTCTCGTGGTCCTGATGGATTTGGATTTTTTGAGGTGGAGCGTGTCCATCAGATCCTGATTGGACATGGCCTTGTACGTCAGGCAGAGATCACGTCTGAGCAGGCGGTATGCTACTGAATAGAGCTGAAGTTTCTTTAGTCTGGCAGAATAAGACATATGTTGGAGACCCTTGATCCTCTTGGTGAGGTACTTTTGTGGTCTCTCCAGCTGTTGCAAATGCCGGGTGAGGTACATATCAAATGGGGCATTGTACTCAATCATGGGTCTGATGAGGGAGGAATATAGGGGTACAATGACATCCTTGGATCTGGATGTGTATCCCTTCATGATGAGGTGTGCAAGGTAGAATGTTTTTCTAACCACTTTGGCAACGTGGGTGTCAAATGAGAGGTCGCTGTCGACTTGGGTCCCTAGGTCTCTGATTACTTTTTCCGTACTCAGTGGGTTGCTGTCTATGATAATTTGTGGGTACTTTGTTTTTCCCAAAGGGGATGACTATACATTTTTTGGCATTTAGTTTAAGGCCGTGACTCCGGCACCAGTTGTCCATTTCTGTGAGGCCTTTTTGTAGGATGTCTCTCTCTGCTGGTGTATCGACTATGGCGCCTAGTTTGCAGTCATCTGTGAACTTTGTCAGCCACAGCCCTCCCATGTTTGCTTTAACATCTGAGAAATAAATGCCGAACAAGAGGGGTCCCAGGACAGATCCCTGTGGGACACCACTTGTGACTGGCTTCGAGTCTGACATTGCTCCAGCGATTTTAACTTTATGGGTTCTGTCCTTTTGCCAGTTTGCAACCCATCTAGTGACATAAGGGTTTACTTTTAAGCTGTTGAGCTTATCTATGATGCCTGAGTGGGGTATTGTCGAAGGCCTTAGCCAAGTCCAGGTATGCTGTATGGACTGCTTTGCCCTCATCAATGGCTCTAGTGACTGTTTCGAAAAAGTCAACCAGGTTTAAAAGGCAGGATCTGCCCTTTACAAAGCCGAACTGGGTGGGGTCAAGTGTCTGTAGGTCCCCTGTGTCTCTGAGTTCCATAATGATTCTTTCCATAGCTTTGCAGACCAGGCTGGTTAAGCTTATGGGGCGGTAGTTTCCAGGGTCTGTAGAGGCACCCCCCCTTGTGGAGTGAGACCACTGTTGCTGTACGCCAGTGTTCAGGTACATATCCCGAAGTAAGGCTAAGGTTAAATAGCATTTTTGTGTGTGGGTTTAGCTCCTCTTGGAGTTCACGTAACACGCAACCCAGGATACCGTCAGGTCCCATTGATGCTGTGTTTTTTGCTTTGTTTAGGGCGGTTCTCACTTGGACATCTGAGATGACAGGGAGATTACATTCAGCTGGGATAAGTATTTCTTCTTGTGGGGGTGAAGGAGGGGAGAAATTTGCATTGAACCTGTCAGCCAGAATGTTGGCAATATCTGTGGGTTCAGTGTATTTTTTGTTGTGAACCAACTCTGAGCATATCTGAGGGTTTCCGCCCAGGTTTCTAACATAGCTGAAGAAGGCTTTGTGGTTATCTTTAGTGTCCTTAGCGATTTTTCTCTCAAAGTTGGCTGTGGATGTTTTTATGAGAGAACGTAGTTTTCTGCTAATGTTGATCAGAGATGTCTTCCCTTCATGGGATTTTGCTCTGACGTGCAGTAGCTTCCTTCTTTTATTATACAATTTGTTTATGGCTAAGGTCCACCAGACAGGACGCTTACCTTTGGTGGAGAGGGACTTGGATTTGTTTGGGATTGCATGATCCATGCATTCTTGGAGATGTCCATAGAAAGCATTTGTGAAGGATTCTGCATTGTGGGATGTGGTATCCACTGGCACAATGGGCTTAAAGGATACCATCTCAGTCTTAAGAAGAGTGAAGTCAGCTTTTGAGAAGTTTTTCACTGTGGTCTTTTGTGCTGGGGGTGGAGGTGGGCTATGTATATCCAGGGTGATTAGTTTGTGGTCAGATCTCACTAGTGAGGGGTATACTTCCGGTGTGGAGCATTTTGTCCCCATGTTTGTGGTGATCAGGTCTAGTATATTATCTCCCCTAGTGGGAGAGGTGACTAGTTGTTCCAGTGCATTTGAATTTATGAATTCCAGGAACCTTTGGGCTAGGGTATTAGGGCTAGAATAATGTACCCAATCTATGTTTGGGTAGTTGAAGTCTCCCAGTATGATGGTATTTTG
>NC_056732.1:712608336-712708336 GCF_019279795.1 Protopterus annectens | reverse complement strand
GAAAATGTTTAAAACTAAACACCCCATTGGGGATCCTTTTTTCTTGCACTAACCAATGTCCGAAAAATTTAATTGTCTCGCCTGTGGAAAGCAAATACCACACCCTGACTTCCATTCATACTGCGTCACTTGTTCAGGCCCAGACCACGACATCCCCAGTTACCATTTCTGTGCCCTCTTTAATGCAAGAACCATTTGTCGTAGACCTCTTATTGCAGCCAGGTATTTTCATCTTCCGTCTTCGCATTCTGAAATGGCATCTGTCACCCAACAATCCGCAGACATTCTGAAAAAAAACATAAGGATAACAGACAGGCTAATCCTTCTGACGACTCTACCGTTAAGCAGGTAGTCAGTTCACTGGAATTCAGTGAGGCCTCTTCACAGCCCCTGATGCCCGGTTTGATACCTTTGCAGGCCTCTACTGAGACCCTTTCGGAGTCCGGAATGCTGCAGAAATTTTCTTAGTCTTCCTTGCCTATGGTCGTTGTCTGCCTTGGTTGGGTCTGGAGCTGCAGTGCAGGCACCAGCTTCCAAGGAAGTTGTTTGCACTACCGAATCTAGAAAAAAACATCTATTCCAACTACTGTTTCTCTCAAATCCACCACCATAAGCTAAAATGCTTAAAATGGCGGAGGATCTTATCACCCTTATTAGGGGTAGTCAGGACACACCTAAAAGGAAGAGATCTTTCTCCTGAAATACTGACAGAACAGGATTCTGAGGAGTCTAATTATTCAGATTTTGAAGAGTAACAACCTCCCTCAGTCTAAGAAAAGACTAGGAGTTTCTAGACCTGCCCCAGCACAGACCCGTGGCCATCCCTCCCTTCTTAGAGGTGGTTGATGTCTTCCATGAATCCAGCTCAACTCCTGACACCCTCCTACCTGCTCCCAGAAAACCTGACTGGTATTGGAGTACCGGATTCTCACAAATACCTGTACGCCTTGTAGTAAGGACATCAGTGAAAAGAAATCAAGGCAAACACCCTCCAGGAAGATCATTTTCTTGGGAGCACTGCTGGACACAGCATACCAAATGGCCTTCCTATCCCCAGAAAAGCAGAGCTTCATGCCTCTCTATTTTACCCAGTTGGCTTCCAGACGTCACCTCACTGTGAGGAAGCTCCTGCAAGCCTTGGGGGTACATGGTATCTTGCATCCTTCCAATTCCTCTAGCCAGGTTTCACATGAGAACTTCAGTGGTACCGAAAGAACCTTTGGTGTTAGCGCACTCAACCTCTAGAGACCTCTCTACGCCTGTTCCCCTGTATAAGGCCCGAGTTTCTCTGGTGGGCAGGAGCCTGTGCCCAGAACAAGGGTTTTTTCCTTCACCCTCCACCCAACCAGGCAGACCATTACCACTGACGCCTCAGACATAGTTTGGGGCGTTCACTTAGAAGGCAGGTGCACCCAAGGTCTTTGGGATGTCCAGCACCTTCCCTTACACATCAACGAGAAGGAAATGATGGCAGTACAAAAGGCTCTAACATCCTTCAAACCCTATCTCAAGCCAGGGGTTCTCCTTATCAAAACAGACAACACCACAGTAATGTGGTACATCAACAAACAGGGAGGGACCCAATCTTACCCTCTGTGCCGGCTCACCATGAACCTCTGGCTGACTGCCTCTTCCAAGGGACTACACCTGATAGCCCAGTACCTACCAGAGATCAACAACACCTTGGTAGACCACTTAAGCAGAAACTTATTGGACCCCCACGAATGACAGCTCCTCAGAAAAATCATTTTACAAATCACTCCGCCGTGGGGGACTCCATAGGTGGATTTCTGCTTCGCATCTTAACCATCAGCTGAAAAAATTCTGTACCAGGGAGTATCGCCACCTAGCGTGGAAGGTGGAGGCCTTGACCTTCCCCTGGAACACCCTCTTTGTGTACGCATTCTTTCCTCTGCCTCTTAAGGTACTGATCAAAATAAGGGAGGAGACCAAAGGCCATCCTCATTCCTCCAGATTGGCCCAGACATGATTGGTACCCCTTACTGCGCAGCCTGACCTTACAGCCTCCCAGGCAGCTTCCCCTGATCTCAGACCTCTTAACTCAAGTGGGGGGGGGGGATGCTGCACCCAGACTTGCAGACTCAAACTATCAGCATGGCTAGTACTCTAAAGGCAAACAAGGGGCCCCTGTTAAACAGGTACTAGACATGATCACAGAGGCCAGAAGGCCCAGCACAAGAAAATCTTACGCAGGAAAATGGAAAAAGATTCTGCTCCTGGAGCCAGTCCAGAGGGGGCATTACCTCACAACCTTCCATCCCTCTTATCGTGGACTACCTAGCAGAGCTACTTAATAGTGGCCTCTCCTTCTCCTCTATTAAAATCCATGCCTCGCTCATTTCAGCTTATTTTGATACAGAACAGCCCCTGTTCTCCCATCCTTCCTCAGAGGGCCTTCTAATTCTGACCTCCCAGAAGGACACCCACTCCAGCCTGGGATCTGAATTATTTTTTGGAAAAACTAACTTTGCCACCCTTCGAACCTGCAGCTTCAACAGAACTAAGATACCTCTCCTGGAAGACTGCTTTTCTCTTGGCTATCTCCTCAGCCAGAAGGGTTTCAGAACTTCAGTCACTGATGGCCATTGAGCCCTTCAGCATCTTCCATGCAGACAGGGTCCCTCTCCCTGAGGACTAATCCCTCCTTTATGCCCAAGGTGTGGTATCTAATGCAACTCAACCAGGCCATGCATGTACCCACCTTCTTTCCTAACCCTCAAAGCAAGGGGGAAAGGATTTATGCATTCACTAGATGCGCACAGACAGCTCAGATACTATCTGGACTGTACTAAACCCTTCAGGAAAACAGAGCAACTACTTGTCAGCTTTGATATAAACGACCAGCAAAGACCAGGATCTATTTAATCCAACCTCTAGCGCCTCGGCAGTATCCTTCCAAGGAGAATACATACAGAAAAAATGCAGCATATATTTATACAATAATATAAATCAATTAGTCAATCAGTAAATCAATCATTCAAGCAGTTCAAAAATTATACAATTAAAACGCTTCAAATTCCAAAATTCATATAAAAACTTTCCAGTTACATTCTATATTAATGCCCCTAGGGGCTAGAGTGCTATATTTCAATATAAAAAGTTTCCTACATTAATATTGTTCCGTATACTAGCAATATGTTCCGAAATTGTACCTAATAAACCTTGTGGGTTGCTACCATGATATTTTTTGAAGCGCATTGCAAGTGGACTTTCTATTTTCTCATTTCTAATGTCCCTAACATGTTCCTGCATCCTAATCTTAAATGCTCTTCCACATGGGCATTTTAATGCATACACAATTCTTTCTGTATTGCATGAAAACTTTGCATTAGGTTGAAAATGTATTCCATTTATATACTGAAATGTTCTAGTTGTATACTGATAAAGTTATACATCTACCACACGAGTATGTTCCCAGTGAATCCAAATTGTAACTCAAACCTATAACTAGGTCTTATAAATTTAGTATGAACTAGCATGTCCTTTGTTTTACCACTTCTAAATGAAAAATTTAAATTCTCATCAAGGATATCTATCAAATCCCTGTATTTAAACAATGAAGTCCAATAGAACTTGATAGTTTAACTTATGCCAACAAATCATAAGTCATAACTGCATATATTTTCCTTAGATTGAGTTTTCTTTTGATCTATCCTAATGTCTGTTATGACCACTACTAGACTTACAAATGATGCCCTTATTAACCTTATCCAAAGACAATAACACTTCGTCTGTATTGTAACCCCTTCCAATGAACAGTTGTGATCTTTTCAGTAATTCACTTTTTACTTCATCAGTGGTGTTACATAGCCTCTTTACCCTAGTCAGTTCTCCCTTAGGGAAGAGATTTTAAAAGATGTGGAGGGTGACAGCTGGTAGCATCCAAGAAGTGCAAATCATCCTCAAATTTCCAGTATACTTTGGTGACAATTTTCCCACTCTTACCTCCTCCTAGACTAATCTCCAAGAAGTTCACTTTATTTCCCAACTGAAAAACATCAAAGCATAAATGTATTTTTTGGAGATCATCCAGAAAGTTTGTAACTTCATCTTTACCCCCTTACATATAGAAATCAAATTGTCAATATATCTACAATATTTGACCACATACTTTTTAAAAAAAACTGTATTTGATAAAGAAATTCAAGCTGAGTCCCATCATATTGGCATACATGGAGGCAAATGCCACCCCCATGGCTGTGCCCTTAAGTTGATGAAAGATTTGATTGGCAAATTCAAAATAATTATTCATCAGGTAGAATTCTATTAGTTCTATAACATAATATGCAGGGGGACTGTCTCCCAAGGTATTATGCAAAGCTTCTAACCCATACTGATGACTAATACTTGTATACAAACTTTTCGCATCTGCTGTTAACCAATACATATCCTTAGTCCATTTTAGGGGTAATTCTTGATCTAAGAAATCAGCACTGTCTTTGGTACAATAACTTTGATGTTCTTCGTGTTTCACTGTTGCAGTCATAACTGTAGGGTGCTCCTGCCGGCAGGCAGCCCGAGGTCGGCCAGAATCCCAAAGTCTGGGTCCGGCGTCGGCTGTACAAGCTAGTACCCTGATGTCAGTACACTCTGGTACATAGCCCTCAGCCGACGCCATCTTCTCCAGTCTTTCTTGCCGTGTGGTGGAAAGCAGCTCGCAAGTCGTTGGTTGGCGATTTTCGAAGAGCGTATTTTGTTGTTGTCTGTCCGAAGTTCTTACTTCTCTTCTCAAAGCTAAGTACCCCGTTGGGGAATCTTTTTCTTGTTCCTCCGATGTCAGAAAAAGTTAATAATTGTATAACGTGTGGGAAACAAATACCTCATAAAGATTTCCACTCTTACTGTCTACCTTGCTTAGGCCCTGACCACGACGTTTCTTGTTGTCGGTTCTGTGCCAGGTTCAACTCTCGTACTATCAAGCGCAGGTACGATTGGGCTCTAAATTATTTTGGCAGACGCTTTAATTATAGAATGTCGTTGGACACTTCCGGAATTCAAAAGAAGCGCAAAGACAAAGACAGGCCTCCGAGGTCCAAACAGGACTCGTTGCAGCTGGAGCCAGCGTCCGGTTCGGCTGTCGTCAGTGAGGCGCTTTTGCAGCCCCTGTCGTCTGCCACTTCTGAACCGATGGCCGATACGGACTCCCATGGGGAGCCATCAAGGCCTACTATTTTAACTGCTGCAAGACCTTCAGACGTCGCTCCCTCAGATGGGTCCGGAACCGCTATGCAGGTACCGGCTTCTGAGGGGGTTTTCAGGCCTACTCACATCACTATTTCAAAGGCAAAGACAAAGACTCCTGTAAAGTCAAAAGTTCCTGCTCAAGCTGCTTCTGAAACTACTCCCAGGACACAGAAGCAATTATTAAAGATGGCTGAAGATTTGCTTACAATGATTAGGGGTTCTCACCCCCCTCCTGAGAAAAGGCCTCGACAGGATGTTCCTCTGACCAGGCTTCTGTATCTTCTGTCTCTTCCTCAGATCAGGACTATTCTTTTCCTCCTTATGAGGATTCTGATGCTGAGGACTCCTTACCCTCGGCCTCTCCGCCTGAAGATTTCTCTTTTGGGGAAACCTTGCATGAGATGAGGGAACATTTTCATTGGGAAGGTCAGGAGTATTCTGCTTCCAAGAAGAGGCTAAGAGAATTTCTTCTTCTTCCTCAGCATAGGCCTTTAGCTATCCCTCCTGTTTTGGACATTGTAGATGATGCTTTTTCTGAGGCTAATTTGAATCCTGATTCCATGCCTCCTGCTCCTTCTAAGCCTGATAGATTTTATAGGGTTCCTGACTCTTATTTATTTTTATTTAAGAACCCTTCTGCGAATCCTGAAACTATTTCTCAGGGCTCTAAGGCTAAGGTTGCTTCTTCTAAAAATCCTATTCCCTCTGAGAAGGATTCTCATGCTTTAGACAGGTGGGGAAAAAGGTATATACTTCTGCTACCCTGTCTGTAAGGGCTTTAAATTGCCAGTTTCATATGTTTAAGTGTCAGCAATTTCTTTTGTCTGTTTTAAAACAAAAGCTTGCTTCCCTTCCTGCATGTGCAGAGGATAAGGAACTTCAGGATGTTTTGCATGCTACTGAACAAGTGAACAATCATAGTTTACATTGTGGTTTTGATGCTTTGGATGCTTCTTGCAGGGCTGCAGCCTCTGGTACTGTTATCAGGAGACATGCCTGGCTCCGTGAACAGTTTACCTGAACAGGTTAAGGCTAAGTTGTTAGATGCCCCTGTTCAACATGATGATCTTTTTGGATCTAAGGCTGAGGAAGTTATAAAAAAGATGGAAGAAAAGGCAAAATCTATGCAGACTGTAAACGATTTCTTGCAAGTTCAGCCTCCTAGATTTTCCAGGAATTGGCCCTCTAAAAATTGGTCCTTTCCCATGTCTGACAGGCCTCAAAGGGGAAGATATAGACGCTCCAGAGGTCGTGGCCAAGGTCAGGCCTCTTACAGATCTAGACAATGGACTGCTTCTTCACCTAGAAGGGGAGAAGACAGATCCCAATCTCAAAGAAAGCGAACTCAATGACTCTCTAGGTTGGGCTACAGGACCCCTTCTCCTGGATGCCCCTCTCGGAGGAAAAAAACTCTTTTTTACAGAAATTGGACTCATATTACCCAGGACAGATGGGTATTGGATGTAATTTTAAAAGGTTACAAATTCCACTTTCATACTTTGCCAAGGGCTTACGGTTGGCCAGATCTGCCAAAACACCAATGGTCAGAGGCCTTAAATCAAGTGGATGCTCTTCTGGCCATGAGAGCCATAGAGCCTGTTCCTCTCTCAGAGATGGGAAAAGGTTTTTATTCAAGACTGTTTCTGGTTCCAAGAAAACAAAACTCATGGAGACCTATTCTGGACCTTTCTGTGTTAAACACCTTTTTGGAAATTCCAAAATTCAAGATGGTTACTCTGCAGCAACTAATTCCAATGCTATCTCAGGATGCCTGGATGGTGACATTGGACTTAAAGGAAGCCTACTTACACATTCCCATAAGGCAGGAACGCAGGAAGTTCCTCAGGTTCAAGGCACTTTCAATTCTCTGTACTGCCCTTTGGTTTATCTACTGCGCCCAGAGTCTTTACCAAGTGCCTGGCACCAGTAGTGGCTTATTGCAGACTTCAGGGGATCCAGATTTACCCCTATTTGGACGACTGCCTTATTCAAGCAGACAGCAAAGATCTTCTACTCCAACATCTGGACTTTGTTCAACGTCTTCTCCTCCTACTGGGATTCTCAGTGAACACAAAAAAGTCACATTTGATCCCTTCTCAACAACTGGTATTCTTGGGAGCCCTCTTAAATACAACCTTACTAAGGGCCTTCCTCACTCCAGAAAAACAAACACAGCTGGCTTCTATTTTCAACACCTTGGCAACTCTATCTCAGCTCACTGCAAGGAAATTCCTGCAGACCCTGGGCTACATGGCTTCCTGCATTCTGTTGATTCCAAATGCAAGGCTTCATATGAGAAAGCTTCAATGGTATCTGAAAATTGTATGGTCTCAAAATTACCACGATCTGGATATTCTGATTCCTCTGATCCCCTGTCTCCAGAAGGAGTTCCTCTGGTGGTCCAGGGCATGTGCTTTAAACGAAGGAAAGCCTTTTCGTCTACCTCAACCTACTCAAATCCTGACCACGGACGCCTCTGATTATGCTTGGGGAGCACACTTTCTAGACAATTGCCAGCAGGGAACCTGGACAAAGGACCATCTTCACTGGCACATCAATCTGAAGGAAATGTTGGCAGTTCAAAATGCTCTTCTAGCCTTCAAGAACCTTTTGCAACCAGGGCCTCTGCTAATTCGCACAGACAACACCACGGTCATGTGGTACATCAACAAGCAGGGGGGTTCTCATTCGTACCCTCTTTGCAGACTAGCTATGGCTTTATGGGACACAGCTCTAAATCTGAATCTACATCTCCAGGCTCAATTCATTCCAGGAGAACAGAATCTCTTAGCAGACAGCCTGAGCAGAAACATTTCAGATCCTCACGAATGGATGCTAGACACCAACTTATTCTACAGGATTACTGCAGTTTGGGGATGTCCCCAGATAGATCTGTTTGCATCCCATCTCAATCATCAGCTGCCTCGCTTTTGCACCAGGTCCTTCCACAAAACAGCTTGGAAAGTGGATGCCCTGTCCTTCAGCTGGAGAAACTTTTCGGGATATGCCTTCCCTCCTCTTCCTCTACTACCTCGGGTATTACTGAAGATAAAACAGGACAAGCCCAAGTTCCTCATCCTGATTGCTCCAAATTGGCCTCGACAGTTTTGGTATCCCACTTTAAAGCACCTGTTCTTGGAGCCTCCTTGGATTCTCCCTCTGAACCCTTCTCTTCTGTCCCAGCATCAGGGTCGGTTACTACATCCCAACCTCAAGACCCTTTGCCTGGCAGCTTGGCTCTTCAAAGGAATTTGATTTCTTCTAGCCTTCCCAAACAAGTTTTGGATGTTCTTCTAGAAGCTAGACGGCCTAGCACTAGGAAATCCTATGCCTCTAAATGGAAGAGGTTTTGTATTTGGATGCAGGACCGAGGCTCGGACCCTATGGTGCCTGATCTCCCTTCTATTTTGCTTTACCTTTCGGATCTTTTGTCTAAAGGACTTTCCTTTTCTTCCATTAAGATTCATGCTTCTGCTATTTCTGCTCATTTCAATTCTGATCCTCCTGTTTTTTCTCATCCTTTGGTGAGACCATTCTTGAGAGGGGCCAAGAATTTAAGACCTCCCAGGACCCCTCCTGTTCCTGCTTGGGATCTTAATTATGTTTTAGAAAAACTTACTTTGCCTCCTTTTGAGCCTGCTGCATCTTCAGATATTAAGTTTTTATCTTGGAAGACAGTTCTTTTGTTGGCATTGACTTCTGCCAGAAGGGTCTCAGAGTTGCAAGCTCTCATGGCTGTGGAACCATACCTTATTTTCCACCAGGACAGAGTATCCTTGAGGACTAATCCTACTTTCATGCCTAAGGTGATTTCAAAAGTGGCTTTAAATCAGACAATTCACCTTCCTACTTTTCCTAATCCTCAAAATAAAGGGGAAAGGATTTTGCATTCATTGGATGTGCACAGACAGTTACGATTTTACCTGGACAAGACTAAGGAGTTCAGAAAATCTAATCAATTGTTTGTTTCTTTTGGCCCCAGTTCTCTTGGAAAAGCTATTTCAAAACAAACTATTTCCAAATGGATTGCTTATGGAATTAGATTTTGTTACACTCATCATGGGAACAGTTTCCGGGTACTGTGAGAAGTCATTCTACTAGAGCAGCTGCCACTTTTACAGCTTTTCTCAGAGGAGTTCCTACCAAGGATATCTTGGAAGCTGCCACCTGGAGTTCTGTGCATACTTTTTCCAAGCACTACAATCTCCCTCTGTATTCTAAGACCAGGGCAGGCTTTGCCTCTGCTGTTTTGCAGGGTCTTCTTGCTGCCCCTTCTTCTGTCTAAAGCCTCCTCCCCTTTTCACTGCTTTGGGATTCCACCCTACAGTTATGACTGCAACAGTGAAACACGAAGAACATAGTACAGTTGTGTACACCTACCATAAATGTAGATGTTCGAGTGTCTTCACTGTTGCAGTCGGGGTTTCCCTCCCTCCTATCCCCTCTTTTTCTCTCATTTGTGGTGTATTTGTGTTTCTTTGTTGGATTCATTTCTGGTTTATTGGGACTTCTGACATCTAGGGCAAGAAAGGCTGGAGAAGATGGCGTCGGCTGAGGGCTATGTACCAGAGCGTACTGACGTCAGGGTACTAGCTTGTACAGCCGACACCGGACCCAGACTTTGGGATTCTGGCCGACCTCGGGCTGCCTGCCGGCAGGAGCACCCTACAGTTATGACTGCAACAGTGAAGACACTCTAACATCTACATTTATGGTAGGTGTACACAGCTGTACTTTTCATAACATATGGCAAAAGGAAACCATGCAAAAATATACCCATATTATTAAGATAATTACATGCTGACACAATAGGACGACCCGGTGGATGCAAAATGGCCTTGTGTATCTTGGGCAAACAGTAAAATTTTGCCATCTCACAGTTATCAATATTAAACCTTTTGTCTACATCATCCTTAGTAAAATATCCCAAGTGTTTTCCTTTCTGCAATAGATCTTTAAATGTATGCATTGCTCTTTCATATTCTCTAACAAAACACCTTTTGTAAGTTTCAGCATCATTTAAATGGTCGACACATCTGTATATATTGTGAAAAATGCATTAATACAACCTTATTCCCTTTGTCTGCCGGTTTTATGACAAGGTCTTAATTTTTACTAAGTTGTTGCAATGCTTTCCACTCTAGTTTGATTAAATTATATTTAATAATGAAGTCTAGATATACAGATTCTACGGCAAAATCCACCATAGCTTCAAAATTCTGTATGCCTTCATGTGTGAATGGTGGTATAAATTGACTTTTAACCAAAATCTTAGATGTATCCAACTTTACAGTAAGCATTAGCAGCTCCTAAACTTTCATCACTTTCATCATTTTGAGGCACAGGAATAAAAACTTTCTTCTGAATCTTCAGAATGAGATACATTACTATTTAAATTATTCACCAAACTGTTAACATTTTGTTTGTCCCTAAAGAAACATGCTAGATGCAATTTATGTATCAAACAATACATATCTTCCTTAGTTATATGCAGTCTAGGCATAACAGTTGGAATGAATTTTAAACCATGATTTAGTGCAGAAAATACAGCTTCACTTAATGTACAACCCGATAAATTCACAACATATGCATACTTGTCAGCTTTGCCCCAGGGGCAGAGGGAAAGCCAATTTCCAAACAAACCATTTCCAAGTGAATATCACACTGTATCCATTTCTGCTACAGATTGCATGGGGAACCCCCCCCCCCCCAAAGTCTATTCGAACCCATTCCACTAGGGTAGCCTCCACTTCCACAGCATTCCTCATAGGAGTTCCTACAGGGACATCCTGGAAGTTGTCACCTGGACTTCTGACCATACCTTTACCAAACAATTACCATCTACCTCTATTTTCTCAGGCTAGGGCAGGGTTTGCCTCTGCTGTTCTGCAGGGCATGCTGACCCATTCCTAGGTCTCTTACTAATCCTATCGCCCCTCTCCTCAGCTTTGGAAATCCTCCCACAGGTGATGCCTGCAACAGTGAAACACGAACATAGTACAGTAGTGTACACTTACCGTAAATGTAGATGTTAGAGTGTATTCACTGTTGCGGTCCTGGTTTCCCACCCTCCTTCCCTCTTGTATCATCTTTCTTTAGGGAGAAGTACGTTTCTAATGGCAGCTTTTAGCGACCAGGACCACTTTACCGTACTTACTTGGGCCTCTTACTGGTTAGGGCAAGAAAAACTGAAGTAATGGAGTCTGCTGCCTTCCTTTATAGCACTGACGACCTGACATCAGACAGCAAGCGACAGCAGCTGATGCAGAAAAACATTGACTCTGGTATTCGGGCCGACCGAGGGCTACCACAGCAGGGATAACCCCACAGGTGATAAATGCAACAGTGCAATACACTCTAACATCTATATTTATGGTAAGTGTACAAAACTGTACTTTTTTGGGGGGAATGGGTTTCAGTCACACAGACTGAACTTGTCCCACTGTACCAAATTTTTTTTATTCGTTGATCACTCACCAGCTTCTTTACCTGCATGTCATTGTGCAAAATAATGCACGCTGGAACACAGTCAGAGATTGATATTCCATTCACACTTTATTTAGCAATTTTATCTGTTAGACTTGAGATATACTTGAAACAGTCAGGAGACAGTTATCTTTAAAGTGTTAACTAATCACATGGTCCCAAACTAAAATGTCAAAGGTTACACTGTATAAACACGTCTGTATTGTGCAATGAGTAGAATCCTATAAACTATCTACCTTTTTATAATGGAATTATTTTAAAAAATCATTTAGAAAAACGTTTTTGTAAGACCAACATGTATGTATATGTACAATTAAAAATATGTAAATAAAAAGTAAGCAATTATGTGCATGCATTCTATTAAACTACCGTAATTCTTACAGTAGATGAAAGAGCTAAATAAAGTGTAACTAGAGTATCTGACTCTGCCTTCATTCGTGTGTGTGTGTGTGTGTGTGTGTGCATGCATTCTATTAAACTACCGTAATTCTTACAGTAGATGAAAGAGCTAAATAAAGTGTAACTAGAGTATCTGACTCTGCCTTCATGTGTGTGTGTGTGTGTGTGTGTGTGTGTGTGTGTACACAATGTGGTGGTTGGTCAAAGCAGTGTAGGAAAGCTAGCGATTTGGAATCTCCCTTTAATTACCTAGTCTGTATTCTCATTTGGGGGCTATTCCTTTCAAAAGGGATACTCAATCATTTTCCTTCTGTCACCAGCTCAAAAAAGTTATGCATTTGTCTGACAGTGTTTGCAGAGCTTTCTTAGGCCACTCGTGGACAGCCATTTGTGCGTAATTCCTATACGTAAGGAGATCTACAGAAGTGACCTACTCAAACATATGTTAATGTTGAGTTAGCAATACTTCTGCAGTTTAATTATATTTCAATAAACCTTTGTGAGCTGAAGTGATTGTGACTGTGTTCTTGTTTCAGGAAGAGGAAAGTGCAACAGGCGACCAGGATCAAGAAGAAAAACGGTGGAACAAGAGAACTCAGCAGATGCTTCATGGTCTGCAGGTAAAATTTTCATAAATTGAATCAATCAGTTGGAAGGCCTTTTGCTCTAAGCTTTATTATTGAAGCAGTTTTTTCCAGCTTGTCTTTCAAGTCCCGTAAGGCAGTATTGATCTACTTTTTACTGCAAACAGCAAGGTTATGGAACTTTAAAATAGAAATTTCTTGTTGCGTTTTAAAAATGTTGGCATGTTTTTAAATTAGTAAAAGAGGTAGCACTGTTGTACAGCAAAACCGGTGGCAGAGATTGCATTTTGATTGTCACTGTCATGTATAATGTTTTCTCTTGGTCACTACTCTTACCTTTAGCGCTGCTCTTAGCTGAGCATTTTAGGTTTTGGGTTCTTGAGTACTGTACTACTTTTAAAAACTTTTGATCTCTAAGGTTGTTTGTATTACAACTGCGTTTAGAAATTGTATCTTTATGGATTACTTCAAAATAAGGTTAGTTTATAAAATGGATTTTTTTTCCAACACCAAGCAAGTCTAAACCATTCTGCTCTTAAATTGCGGAGTGATAACTGGAGTGCACAAGAGGAGGCATAACCAGTAGAAAGCAGAAAGTTGCCACCCCTTTGTTCTAGTCATTGGTGACATCTGATCCGAACTGTTGGGTGCAGTTTAGAGAGATTCTCCTCTTGAACTCCACTTAAGATGACACTTTTCACGTAGGAGATTCTGTACTGGAATCTCCTAAGGTTTACACTTTGAGAAGTTACCCTGCATTGCCCAAGTTTGTATTAATGTGGTCATAATATTCACACAGTACTTGAGCAGATTCCAGCCTGTTAACATCTGTTTTAGTTGGTCAACCCCATACACATTCAGTGGGACAAGCTTAGTTGGTCAACCACATACACATTCAGTGGGACAAGCTTTCTTAGGATCAGGTGTTGGGCTGCAGGATATCCTCTGGCCACCGTATGCCCTTGTCCAAGATCACCAGTGTGTGTTGCCACATGAGAAGACCTAATGCACCCCACTTCAGGTAGTGAATCCTCACTTGAACTGTTGTCTGACAGTGACAGTAAGGAGGACCAGAATCTAGCCTATGTTCCACAGATGTACTCTCCCCTAATGTATGGCAACAGCAATGAAAACTCAGTCATCTAGTTCTGCACCTAAGAGGAACTTTGGAGAGACCTTAAACCTACTGTGAGTACACTTTTTAAGTAGTGTTCAAAAGGAGAGTAGATTTCAAATGAAATGGCTCCCCAAAAAGATACTTTGAGATGTTTGGTTGATGAGCCTAGACCTACTTTTATTTGTGTTTATACATTTAAGAAGCCCTAGAGCAGACTTGTAGGCCCATGCACCAAGGAATCCCAACTGATGCTGTTCAGTGTCAGAAAGACGTTTTCTGGGCAAAAGTCATATAGCTGACCACTCATCCTCTTGCTTGATGCAGTGAGAAGCTCCATCCTGATGCATATTAACATTGCCTTGCCTTAGTCAGGCAGGCAAACTAGCCATCTGTCATTCTGATGACGTGCTTGTATCTGTGAGATTAGGTGTCTGGAAAAATTGCCAAATTTGTGCAACAGTATTGGGCAGAGATATTTTTGTAGCAGGTGGGGATAGTGGGTACCATCTGTTTGTTGTAATAAGGTTCATTGAGCTTATTCGTCACACTCAGAAAAAAATGGGTGAATATGGGAACATCACCATTGATGCATGCACCAAGGCTTAAGAGTTTCAGGTACCATATTAAGGAGACATGTTTTGCTTAGGACTCGTCTCTTGCCTGTAGATGTAGAAGACTAAATTACTCTGGTAGTGGTGCTTTGGCCATCCATACCAAAGCACTGACATATTTAAAAGCATTGAAGAAAAGGGCATGTGTCATGGTGATGTGATCTCCGTTCCGTTTTTTGTAATGCAGAATAAAATCTGTCAGGTAGTTTCATTTTACGTGTACTGAATCTGTACTTTGTGGTGAAGTTCCTATTATACTTGTCTTATCAAAACTATGCAAATTTGAATAGTTGAAGCAAAAATACTTTTGAGAAGAGGAATTGGAGAGTGGGGAAGCCACAGGAGAAGGGTAGTCTCCTGTCCAGGAGAATTGTACTCTTAAGTTTGACTGAGTCAGAGCTCTCACCCATGGTTTGCCCTTTCTTTAGATGCCTGGATAAAAGATATGATAGGAGTAAAGTTCAGAGCCTTTGCTTTTTCTTAGACACACTTCAGGTGCTATGTCAGGTGGCCTTTGTGAGTCCAGTAATAGACAAATTTCTTCGCAGTTATAGTGTCCCTTTAGTTAAAAAAAAAAAATAAAAATAAAAAAATCCAGTCTTGAATTTCCTCCTGTCTTGACCCATCCATAGGCATAGGGTAAGATTCTGGCTTTGTCTACTGCTGCTTTATAATTGCCTCAGGAGACTGAGTAGTGTGCGTGGGGTGTTGCCTGCATGACTGAGAATTTCTGGACTTCCCTGTAAGTAGACTTCAGTGCTGCATTGACTTTGAGCACTTCGTGTCCGGCTCCAAGGGGTGTCTGCTTCTACAAAGAGAATACCCTGAGTTAGTAGGTATGGTGGAATCAAAACTGCTTACAGTTGCTGCTGTGGTAGAGTAGAGTGTTAAAGCCTTCACTATGGCCCAGGTGACCTGGGCTCGATTAACATCCTGGGCGACAGTGGCAGGAAGAGATGGATGTGCATATCTCTGTAGAGGGTGGGTGGTGTTTGGGTGTCTCTTGATGACAGTCCCTGGTGGAGGCCTGGGACATTGCCAGAGGAGCTGTGATCAGTAGTTGGCAGTGGGCCTGGCTGTACTGCTGCAGTTGCAGGGTGATATACCACTAGCCCACATTGCATGCCCACCCAGGCACCATACCATTTTGCCACAATGGGGAGGGGGAAGTGGGTATGCCTAGGTATGTTACCCTATCCTCTGAAACTAGACAAAGGCGGAACTGCAAGGAAACCTTCCAAAAGGTAGACGTGGGAGACCTGAAGGCCAGGACACCCACAGGTAGCAGCTGTGACCTCTGCTGCAACCCTCTTCCACAAAAATCTCACCTCAACTCTGTACCTATTTACAAAGTGAGGAAGGCTGTCCCTCTTTTATTGAGACAGCATTGCCCAAGACAAATGGGTCTTGCAGATCATAAGAATGTCCGAGCTTTACAGTCTCTGACAAAGATTCCTTGGTGTAACTGTATACAAAAAATAAGTACAACCAATTACCCAACGTGGTGGCAAGTCTCTGGCCACAGGTGGCCGTAGAAAGTGTCTGAAGCAATGGCACAGGATTTTTACTCAACTCTTACTAGTCCTGTTTATGGGTCATGCATATTTTTGTCAGCCTGAGGAGAAGTTGTGGTGAATAATAAAGAACTGAAGTAATTTATATGTGAGGGAAAGGAGGCAAGAGTTAAGTAGACCAATAGAAGAAAGTGGTTTAGGTTTACATGATTTGAAGAGCTATTTTAGAGCTACACAGTTAAGACTTGGATGCATAAGATGACCTAGAAGGTTATAATTCAAAGGTAGAAAGGGATGATGAAGCAAGGGTAAGTTCAAGAAATAGAAAGTGGGATTTTGGATGCTGATCCTTAAGGGGGGTGGCACAGTGCCACAAGGGATAGTGTTTTCGCTTCACAGCAAGAGGTTCCCTGGTTCAGTTCTTGACTGGGGTGCCTTCTGTGTTGAGTCTGCATATCCACCCTGTGTTCCCATACGTTTCCTTCAGGTGCTCAGTTTCCTCCGGCATTCCAAAAACATGCAGTAGGTGGATTGGATACTTTAAATTGGCCGTGGGTTTGTGTTCATGCGGATGTATGATGTGGAAGAACTACTATGGCAGGGCTTGTCACCCAGTGATGTAAACCTTGGCTACAGATTGTCACTGAAGTGACCACGTGCAAAAATGTGAAAAGGGGGTTTGTGGATGGATCCTTAAGGAAAATGGCAACTATACAGAATATGTTCATAAAGTAGCAGAAAGTATTCCAACAGCTAAGCCAATATGAGAATGGAGAAAGGAGATTTTGCCAACAGGGATGACTTTAAGTAGGGGTATGTAAAACAGGCAAGTGGGGGGTGAAATTTACGGAAGGAACCTGGCAAAGGAAAGAGATTGGGAGCAAATAACTCTGGCAGAATAGGTAAAGTGGGATGAGTCCAAGAAGACATTTGGATTGCAGTCTAGAGAGTGCTTTCCCTATCGGGGCTTGATCTCAGAGTAAAGGCAAATAGAAAGGCATAGGGGGATTTTAAGTGAAAGACCTGCTGTGGTGGGGTGTTTAGATAAATCTAGAATAGATGCAGCTGTTAAAGGGAAAATTCGGGCATGTGAAGTACTGCACGATAACTATAAGAATCAGAGGAGGTTTGGAAAGATTGGGAAGAAAAAGGAAAAGCAATATACAAGACAATGGAGAGACATTTATGGTTCCTGAGCAAAGATCCTAAACCTTCTGGACTTGAGTGCATACTTGTAAGTATTTGCTTGAAGTAAAAATACCAATGCAGGATTCAAATATTTTTTTCTCAGATGGCAAATGTTTGAGGTGTTGAAGATGTAACTGTGAACAATATGATCTGATGTCAATTTTCACTATCCGCACATGTGGGTTCGGATTTATACCCTCTGATCCATCTTTGCCGTTGCAACAGCTCATGGCAAACAAAAAGCTCTTGAGCACTCTCCCTTATCCGTAATGCCTCTCCCAGTCACCTCAGATCTTGTTTGCTGCTTCTCAAATACGTGGTCCTTCTAAACAGCTCTCGGGCAAATTTTTTTTTTTTTTTTTTTTTTGTCTAATGTATTAAATTTTTCTGAACTTTGTCTAGAACTAGTTACCTATTAAATCTCTCCCTTAATCCTCTTACAACTAATATTGTGCATTGTCTTGTACTGACTTACCGCTTAACTACTAGTTAGTTTTTCCCGTACAGTGATTCTGGTTTACTATTGAATTGTCGAACATCACTCGGTCGACTGTTGTATTATCGAATGCATTAGGTCGGAAACGGAATTGTCGAAGACATTATAATCAATCGAGAAACAGTTTTACCATGGGTCGAGGTAGGTGTACAGTATTTTTCCCTACTACAACCAACTTCCCTACCTCGACCCATGGTAAAACCGTTCCTCGAATGATTATAATGTCTTCGACAATTCCGTTTCCGACCTAATGCATTCGACAGTACAACAGTCGACCGAGTGATGTTCGACAATTCAATAGTAAACCGTGATTTTCCTTCCCTGTACCAATGGTACCTTATAAACTACTAATGTGATAGTGTTCAATCTCGCCGTTTGTTCTTACACATGGGTTCGGAGCCGATCCTCGGCTCCGTGCCGGCCTCTTGCAAGCTCTGCATCGAGAAGAAGCTCGAGACAATCTAATACCCACAATCCCCCTCTGCCTTTACCTCAGATCTAGTTTGCCGCTGCTGCATACGCATCGTTGGGAGCTAGCTCGAGAGTTTCTAAGCTAAGATATAACTTTTATTGTTATATTTTATTAGGATACTAGTCTAGTTGATATTTTCAGTGTTAACAAGTGTGATTGTGTTGTGGTTCCGTTAATTTATTGGTACCGTTAACTTTTTTATCGGTAGTTTTGTTATCGGGGCCTACACCCTTCATATCTTACCATAGTTGAGACAAATTTTTACCGGATTTGACAATTACATCGATTGTGACTAACTATTATCGGATTGACTGTTTTTTACTGGAGTTGTCTTTTTACCCTACAATGTCTGAAAAGGTAAAGTCTGGTTTCAAGCATTGTCAGTGTGGCCAGAAAATGTCGGTCACTGACAACCATAGTTCCTGCGTCTACTGCCTTGGCCCTCTCCACTTACAAGAGGATTGCTCCATCTGTCACTCTTTTAGTGGGAGGGTCATGACAGATAGGCGCAGGAAACTAATGGACAGAGGTCTATTGAAACTGGCTTTCCAAGAGGCTCTGGATGCTTCTGACCAGGCATCGAAGTCCTCTAAGGAGTCGAAGACGTCGTAGCCTAAGTCATCGGCTCCGAGCTCTTCAAAAGTTAGATCACCGGTTCCACAGACTTCGGGGCCGAGTGTTCAACTGGTATCGGTTCCTGAGCCTCGAGTCTTGGAACCGGTGATGGAGCTCCCTCCTTCGGCCATATTGAGGTCGGCTCCGTCTTCGGTTCCTTCGACCCGTTCTTCCTCCAAACTTTCGGATGTCGATGTGGATCGCGTGGTGCAGAAGTTGTTGGAGCATTCGGCCCTCTCTAAACTTATTTCGGTTTCCACCCAGTTGGTGTCGAAACTTGAAGGCCTTCCTGTATCTCCATCCATTCCTCCTCCGAGACCGACTCAGTCTTTGGAGCCGGAAGAGGCTGATCTACTGATTGTGGAGCCCTCGGGTCCAGAACCGTCCTTTTCTCGGTCTGTTCCCCTCACCTCGACTCCGTCGGACCCGGTACCGGAGTCTCGGAGCCGACGGTCTGTTCTTGGTTCCGGGGCCGAGAGTCGAACCGACGTGTCTGTTCCGACTCTCCCCCTCGGGGCCTCGGCGCGGATCGATTCGGCTCCGTCCTCGGGGTCTATGCCTTCGGTGCCCGTGTCGGGAATTCTTCCCATTTCTTCGGAACCGGGGGACTCCTCGATGCGGGACCCGGGAGCGTTCGACCTGATGAGGAAGGTGTTGTCTACCCAGACAACCACATCAGTGGAAGCAGTTTCTCCTCCCCATAAAGGGCCTTTGTCTTCATCTGCACCCATGGCCACATCCAAGCGTCGGGCACCAGTGTCTCAGCCACCCCTGGAGGGTGCCCCCTCTTCCTCCGAGGCTTCTTCGGATGCTCCCCACGAGGAAGTCCCTAGGAAGAGATTGTGTAAGAGGAGACACTTGGATTCTCCACAGGAATCCTTGACATCTGACACTGACTTAGATGAGTCAGAGGGGTCCCCTAAGTCACCTTCAGAAGATGTCTCTTTTTCAGACATTTTGGAGATCCTGAAGCAGAGAGGTGACTGGCAGTCCCTTCCCCCTTCTGAGGATGTCAGTTCTGCTGAAGGCATTTGGTGCTCGCCCTTCCTCCTCCTGGGTCACTCCGCCTTGACCTAACTAATGGAACTAATTGCTCGAAGGGCGTGGGAGGCTCCTGACACAGTGGAACCTGTTCCAAGAAAACCTAACAAGTACATCACAGCACCTCAGGATAAGTCTTACCTTACAAAAGGAGTTCCAGTAGACGCTATGGTGGTGGCAGCAGCCACGAAAAAGGAGATGTCGGAGTCTTTCGCTCTATCCATCCTCCTAATAAAGACTCTAGGACGATGGATAGATACGGGAAGCGCATTTTTAGTTCAGCGGCTTTTTCCATGCGGTCCCTGAACTATTTGACCCACTTTACACGTCTACAGAGGGATCTAGTCAAAGAGTTGGGAGATACCCTCCAGGGTACTACAGATGCAGCTGTCTCAGAGAAAGTGACAGCGCAACTTAATACCCTAACATCGATTGTTAACTCGTCCATGAGGCTGATTTCACGCAGCCGAAGGTTCGAGTAGGGCAGCAGCTTCAGCGATTGCTCTTCGTAGACAATCCTGGATGCGCCTATGCTCCTTTCGGAAGCCATCAAGTCTTCCTTTACAAACGCCCCATTTGACGGTGCCACTCTCTTTGGCCCCAAAGTAAAGGAGACCCTTACCCGGTGTGAACAAGAGGGAAAGACTCTGTCTGCTGTCGGAGTCCGTTTTCCACCCCAACCAGACCGTACCCCAAAGGGCAACGCGGTGGAAAATGTGGTTTCAAAACCCCAAGGGTCTTTCTCAGGCACACAGGGTGATGCCCTCTAGAGGCAGAGGAGGGGCAGAGGTGGAAGACGCCGCCTGGCGGCAGAGGGGTCCGCAACATCAAGGTGACAGGGAAACACTCCCTGGTAAACCTTTCCAGCACTCCTGAGAGGAGGCCCGACTGTCCTGCTCTGGAGGCAGTCGGGGTCGCTTAGCTTTATACCCTCAGGCCTGGCAAAATATAACTACAGACAAGTGGGTAAAAAGCGTGGTTACCAGAGGTTACATCATACCCTTCCTATCTCATCCCATCCCAAAGAAAAGACTCCCAGATGTACCGCCCCATCTGCGAGAGCCAGCAGCTTTAGAAATTTCAAAGCTGCTAGAAAAAAGAGTCATCCAGCCAGTCCCAGCGGACCAGCAAGGATTCGGGACATACTCAAGGTTCTTTTTAGTTCCAAAGAAAACAGGGGACTGGAGGCCCATTCTAGACCTAAGCTACCTCAATACTTTCGTCAAGAAAGAAAAGTTCCGAATGGTCACGCTTCAATCGATCCTTCCATTCTTACAGAAGGACGACTGGATGTGCTCAATAGATCTAGAGGATGCATACTACCACATCAAATTGGCCAGGGCATCCAGAGATCATTTGCGCTTCCGGCTGGGAGCCAGTCACTTTCAATTTCGGGCCCTGCCCTTTGGTCTGACCTCAGCCCCCAGGGTCTTCACCAAATGCATGGCAGTGGTAGCGTCTCACTTGAGACGCCAGGGATTCCAGGTGTTTCCGTATCTGGACGACTGGCTCCTTTCGGCCACCACCCGCCAACTACTGCAGGCCAGAGACTTTGTTCTTCAACTGTGTGTTCACCTAGGGATTTCCGTAAACTTCGCAAAATCCTTACTTCAGCCATCTCAAAATATCTTGTTCATAGGAGCAGAGTTAAACACACATCAGTTGATTCTGAGGCTTCCCCCAGAAAGGATATTATCACTTCAGACTCACATACGTCTTCTACTCTCGTCAAGGAAATCTCCTGCAAAACTAGTACTGAAGGTATTGGGCCTCATGTCAGCCTCCCTTATTGCAATTCCTCTGGGAAGGCTGCACATGAGAGTCCTACAATGGCTACTGTTTGCACAATGGTCGTTTCAACAACTACCTCTAACACACGAGATTCTTATAACAAAGACTTGCAAAACAGATCTAAACTGGTGGCTTCAAACGTGCAACCTTTCCAACGGGAGGCCGTTTGTGCTACCCACGCCCACAGTTACAGTGACCACGGACGCTTCCCTGATAGGGTGGGGGGGCATCTTTCAGGGACAGACAGTCCAAGGCGAATGGACCAATTTAGAGTACAATCTGCACATCAATGTTCTAGAGTTGAGGGCGGTGTTTTTAGCGTTGCAACACTTTGCTCCCCTTCTTCCTCTAGGGACTATTGCAGTTCAGACGGACAATATGTCTGTAGTCTGGTACATAAACAAGCAGGGGGGAACCAAGTCCTATCAACTATGCAGAGAGGCCATGAGAATTTGGCAGTGGGGGAGTCCACGGGTCGCTTTCTAATAGCAACGCACATCCCGGGGTCATCCAACGTCATAGCCGACAGGCTGAGCAGAGCAATCCTGTTACCGCACGAGTGGTCCCTAAAACAGTCAGTGGCGAAAAGGATTTTTCGCACGTGGGGCCAGCCTTCCTGCGACCTGTTTGCGTCTCCAATGAATGCCAAATGCAGGAGCTACTTTGCCCTATTACCTCCTCCAGGGGAAGTCCCCAGGGACGCACTGGTTTACGATTGGCCCCCGGGACTCCTGTACGCATTTCCCCCATTTCCTCTGATATCGAAGTTTCTCCAGAAAGCCAGGAACCTACACAGGACGATAATCCTCATTGCTCCATTCTGGCCTCGTCAAATTTGTTTTCCCTTCCTGAAAATACACTGCATTCGGGGACCCTGGATTCTGGACCCAGAGCCAGATCTATTGACTCACTCGTCAGGGGTTCCCCATCCCGCGCTCCTGTCACTCCATCTAACAGCTTGGCTGCTCCAATTCCCAACTTAGCCAGGTCTGATCTTTTGTCACCAGCAGTCCAGGATATATTAGTGGCTTCGCATAAAGCTTCCACTACTAAAACATATGCTAGCAAATGGAAACGATTTGTATTCTGGGCGAATACACACCATGTGGATCCCTTTATAGCTCCTTTGAATAAGATATTAGAGTTCTTAACGGACTTATTTCATCAGGGTGCTTCTCCTGCTACTCTAAGAGTTCAATTGGCTGCCATTTCAATTTCCATGTGGAAGAATGTGGAGCTCCTGTTATGGCTCACAGACTTTGTAAAGCCTTTTTAAAAGGAGTTTTTCATATTAGACCACCGGTCAGATCTCCGACCTCCTTGGAGTCTGAATTTATTGTTATCTAAATTAATGTTGCCCCTTTGAACCCGCCTCTTCTTGCCCATTAAAATTTTTGTCCTGGAAAACTCTCTTTCTGGTAGCCATTACTTCCGCTAGACGAGTATCTGAACTTCAGGCTCTCTCCATCAAGCACCCTTATTTGATCTTTCACTCTGACAGAGTTTCTCTTCGAACCAATTCATCCTTCCTCACTAAAGTGTGATGTATTAACATTATTAATCAGTCCATTGAATTACCCACTGTCTGCAGAAACCACTCCAACAAAATGGAGTACATGTTACACAAATTGGATGTTCACAGACAGCTAAGATTTTATTTGGATAGAACAAAAGATCACAGAAAAACAGATCAACTCTTTGTGGCTTTTGCTGATAGCAGGAAAGGACTTGCAGTTACCAAAAGAACTCTTTCTAAATGGTTAACGGATTGTATAATCTATGTCTACGATTCTGCAAATCAACCCCTTTTACACAAACCCAAAGGACATTCCACAAGGTCAATATCTACGTCTTTGGCTCATGCAGCTCGCCTACCACTGACGCTATTTGTGCGGCTGCTACCTGGTCTAAGCCACATACATTTATTTCTCATTATAAAGTAGACAAGGTTTCTAGGGACAGGGCAACCTTTGGTTCCACTGTGCTCAAGAACGTCCTCCCGTGAGTTCCTCAGGATCAAGGAGCTAGGGACGCTACCCATGTGTAAGAACAAACGGCGAGATTGAACACTATCACATATAGAAGTTATGTCCTTACCATAACGTTCCATGTGGAGTGTTCATCTCGCCTTTGTTCTTACAGTCCCACCCTCCCACCCTTAGGAAGAACATTCTTTGATGCCTGGCCAGGAGCATTTTTTGCTACTGTTACTATACTGTGTACATAGTTGGTATACACATATATTTTTATATGTTTAGATATGTATATAGTTTTCTATAAATGCTTTCTATACTTATGTGTATAAGCATGAATGTGCTATTCTGTAGATTGGTTTGCTTGCAAACTAGATCTGAGGTAAAGGCAGAGGGGGATTGTGGGTATTAGATTGTCTCGAGCTTCTTCTCGATGCAGAGCTTGCAAGAGGCCGGCACGGAGCCGAGGATCGGCTCCGAACCCATGTGTAAGAACAAAGGCGAGATGAACACTCCACATGGAACGTTATGGTAAGGACATAACTTCTATTTATTAGTAGTCTTTCATCTCCTTTAAAAAAAAAAAAAAAAGGTATCCTTTTATTTTCTCTGGATATGGCCAAAAAAAAGGGGGACAAGCCATCTGGCTTTATGAAGTGCTCTAAATGTGATCACAAAATTCCAAAATGTGACTCACATGAGCTTTTAGCACTGTTTAGGCCCACTGCATTTACAGCGGGAGTGCAACATTAGTAAGGTGTTCAACCATCGGGCCCTTATGGAACATTGTAACAAGCTGATGATGTTCATGTTACCCTGCTGCAGTCATCACACTTGGTTTATCCTGCCATCAGGCGGTCCCGCAGTCGGCCCGAATTCCAAAGTCTTGGTCCGGCATTGGTTGCTGTCGCTTCTTCCCTGACGTCAGTGCACCAGGGGTATATGAGGAATCCGACGCCATTTTCTTCAGTCTTTCTTGCCGCGCGGTGCCCGAAGCAGAAGTAGTTCGCAAGTGCCTGTCGGCCAGCACCTGAGATTTTCGATTTGAATTTCAGTCCGAAGTCTTCAATAAAGCCAAGTACCCCGTTGGGGAACATTTTCTTGCCTCAGTCCGGTGTCAGAAAAAGTGAACAATTGCATTTCTTGCGGGAAGCAAATACCTCATAAGGACTTCCATTCCTATTGTATTCCTTGCCTAGGCTCAGACCACGACGTCACAGGTTGTCGGTTTTGCGCTAAGTTTAATAAACGAATTATCAAACGCCGTTTTGACTTCGCACGGCATTACTTTGGTAGGAAATTTAATTATATCATGCCGTCGGAGCAGCCGGCGACCGCCATTCATAAAAAAATGCAAGGATAAGGACAGGCAGTCTAGGAATAAGCCAGACACGGAGGCCTCAGCTGGGCCTGTCGCCAGTTCTCCGGTTTTCAGTGAGGTGCCTACGCAGCCCCTGACTACCGCAGAACTGGAACTCCAGACAGCTGCGGATTCCCAAGTGGAGTCTACTAGGCCGACGCAGCCATCTACCGACACTGGAGCAGAACTAGACACCGGTGCAACGGAAACGCCTTCGGTTGCAGAAGGTGTCTTCAGACCGACTACACTCACCATTAAATCTTATGCTAAACTTAAAACTCCTTTAAAACCAAAGAAAACTGTACATCAGTCTACAGTTCAAGGCCCCATGCCTAAGAAACAGATGCTTAAGATGGCTGAAGATTTGATTACCCTTATCAGGGGTTCCCATCCCCCTCCTAATAAAAGACCAAGACAAGAGGAGGATTATGCATCCTCTGACCAGGTTTCTCTCTCCTCAAATTCTTCTGAGGAACAGGATTACACTTTTTCCACCTTATGAAGATTCTGATGCTGAAGACTATTCCCTCAGCATCTCCCCCTGAAGACTACTCCTTTGGGGAAACTTTACATACCATGAGGGAACATTTCCACCGGGGAGGGCCAGGATTACTTGGATTCTAAGAAAAGGCTCTGAGAGATGTCCTTCAAGGATGCATCTGCAGTCCTTACATATGGGTTGTCCTGCCTCAGGCAGCCCTTCGGTCGGCCGGATTCCAAAGTCTGGGTCCGGCGTCGGCTGAAGTCGCCCCTTCCCCGACGTCAGAGCGCCTGGGGTATAAGAGTCAGCCGACGCCATCTTCCTCTGTCTTTCTTGCCGCGTGGTGCCCGAAGCAGAAGCAGTTCGCAAGTGCCGGTCGGCCAGCTCCTGTAAATTCAGCTACCGAAGACTTCAAAAAGCTAAGTACCCCGTTGGGGACTCTCTTGCCTCAGCCGATGTCAGATCAAACGCTTAAAGTTAATAATTGCTTGACTTGTGGGAAACAAATACCTCATAAGGATTTCCATTCCTACTGCCTCCCTTGCCTAGGCCCAGACCACGACGTCTCGGCCTGTACTGCCTGTGCCTCCTTTAATCGACGCACTCTTAGGCGTCTGTCGGAGTTTGCAGAGGAATTTTTTGGGGCTAGTTTCTCTTATAAAATGCCGTCGGAGACTCCGACTTCTCATATAACCAAAAAACGGAAGGACAAGGACCGACACACGCGGACCGTGGTTTCGGCTGAAACCACGCCTAGGCCTACTGCGAGTGTCTCTGTCTCGGCTGAAACACAGTCCTTGGTACTTCCGACCGTGGAAACGGTACAACCGACAGCCTCTGTCCCAGAAGCTTCTTCTGAGTCGGTTATGGATTTACCCTCGGAAACCGGTGTTCAGGAAACTACCGACACCATTCCCTTAGACAAGACTACCCCAGCACGTGGAGCAGCCAGGCCCCCTGCATCCATGTCCATTAAAGAATTCTCTAGGGCTAAAGCTGCTAAGCAACAAAAAACTCTGCCTCCCAAGACTATTTCTCAGGGATCCACTACAGGTTCACAGATTCTAAGTTTGGCTGAGGACCTTATTTCCTTAATCAGGGGATCCCAACCTCATCCGGACAGGGGCTCTCAACCCCCTCTAGACAAAAGGACCAGGGTTGAGTCCGCTGATCCTCAGTCCTCTGATGAGGCCTATGATGGCTCTGCTCTATCAGATTACCAGGAGGAGGCCTTCACGGCCTACGAGGATTTTGATGCAGAGGAATACATTCCCTCTGCTTCCCCTCCTGAAGAGCTGTCCTTTGGGGAGACCCTTCACTCCATGAGAGAGCATTTCCAATGGCAGGGTCAGGAATTCTCCGATTCCAGGAAGAGATTAAGGACTTTTCTTCATTTACCTCAGCATAGACCTTTGGCTATTCCTCCTGTTTTAAGTGTCATTGATGTGTATTCTGAGTCTAGCACTACCCCTGACACCCTTCCTCCGGCTCCTGTTAAACCCGATAGGTACTACAGGGTCCCGGACTCGCATCATTTCCTTTACAAGGCCCACTCTGCTGACCCAGAAACTATTTCCCAGGGTCCTAAAGGGGTTGCAGCTGCCACTACTAAAAATCCACTCCCCTCTGAAAGGGAGTCCAGAGCTTTAGAGAGATGGGGTAAAAAAGTGTATACTACTTCCACTCTGTCTATGAGGGCTTTAAATTGTCAATTTCATATGATACAGTACCAAGAGTATTTGTTGGATGAATTGCAGAAAAAGCTGTCTTCTCCTGAACCCCTAGACCGTAAGTCACTTCAGGATCTGGTACATAATTCACAACAGGTTAGCAACCATTTCTTGTAGTGTGGTTATGATGCATTGGAAGCTTCATGTAGGTCAGCAATGACAGGTGCAGTCATACGTAGACATGCTTGGCTGAAGGAACAATCTCTGCCCAGATCATGTTAAGGCTAAGCTTTTGGATGCTCCACTGGAAAAGCAAAAGTTATTTGGCTCCACTGCTCAGGAGGTCTTAAAGAAATTTGAGGAAAAGGCTAAATCTGTACAAACAGTCAAAGATTTCCTCCAGGTACAACCACCAAGATTCAGCAGAAATTGGCCTTCTAAGAATTTGTCCTTTCCAGAAGACAGATATCAAAGAGGCAAGAACAGGCATGCCAGAGGTAGAGGGCAAGCTAGAGGCTCCTACAGAGGACGTCAATGGCAGCCTCCTAACCAGAGAGGTAGTGCAGGACCAACAACTGCTGCACAAGGACAGACTCAATTACTTCACCTTGATCCCGCCAACCAGGGCTCAGTTAGAAGCACCTTTGGGCGGAAAATTGTCTTTATTCTCAAGAAATTGGCACAGTATTACAAGGGACAAATGGACACTGCAAATAATAGACAAAGGATACAGGTTCCATTTCCATACATTACCAAAAAGAAAAGGAATGCCAAACCTGCCACCAAATCAAAGGGCAGAGGCTTTAAAACAAATTGCCAACCTATTGCAAATGAAAGCTATAGAAAAGGTTCCTCTCGCAGAACAAGGCCAAGGATTTTATTCCAGACTATTCCTTGTCCCAAGAAAAGAAAAACAATGGAGGCCTATTCTCGATTTGTCCGCACTCAATACTTATCTCATTGTGCCAAAATTCAAAATGCTGACCCTACAGCAACTCCTTCCCAAGCTGGGCAAGGGGTCTTGACTGGTAACTCTAGACCTCAAGGAGGCATACCTGCATGTCCCTATCAGACAAAGTTGCAGAAGACACCTCAGATTTCTTGCAGGTTCAGAGCATTATCAATTCTCAGCCTTGCCCTTTGGCTTATCTACTGCCCCAGAGTATTCACGAAATGCCTGGCATCAGTAATTGCACCCTGCAGACGTCGGGGGATTCAAATATACCCGTATCTGGACGACTGCCTTATACAAGCGGACAGCCAACAAACTTTGGAAAAACATTTGAATTATGCCATCCGCCTACTGCAGGCCTTGGGATACACAGTCAACATTCACAAGTCAAGACTTGTGCCATCCCAAAGAATAACTTTTCTGGGTGCGGAACTAGATACAACCACCCAAATGGCTTTTCTCTCAGAAGAAAAACAGACAACTACCGGATTACTTCAAAAATCTGACAAAACAAACTCAGATTACTGCAAGGAAAATCCTGCAGGCCCTGGGTTACATGGCATCGTGCATTCTTCTGATTCCACAAGCAAGGCTGCATATGAGAAAACTACAATGGTACCTAAGGAGTTCATGGTCTCCACACAATCACAGCCTAGAAACTTTGATACCACTCATTCCATGCCTTCAAAAGGAATTCCTGTGGTGGGCACAAGCAAGCCAGTCAAACAGGGGTCTGCCTTTCAGCAAACCAGTAACCAGCCAAACCATTACCTCGGACGCTTCAGACCATGGATGGGGAACACATATGGAGGACAGATGCATCCAAGGACTATGGTCTCAGAAAGAATTGCGCATGCACATAAGCCAAAAGGAAATGCTGGCAGTGATTCATGCAATCGAGGCCTTCAAGCACTTTCTACATCAAGGCCACCTGCTAATAAGGACAGACAATACCACAGTTATGTGGTACATAAACAAGCAGGGAGGTACCCATTCCTACCCTCTTTGCAGACTAGCAATGAATCTTTGGGAACTTTCCCTAAAACTCAATATAGAGCTGCAATCCCAGTTTGTGCCAGGAAAAGACAGTATACTGGCGGACAGCCTAAGCAGAAATACCATGGATCCACACGAATGGAAGCTACACCCAGACATCTTTCTTCAGATAACACAATCTTGGGGGAGGCCAGACATAGATCATTTTGCCTCCCACCACAATCATCAGCTGAAGAAATTCTGTTCAAGGACATACCACCCACAGGCATGGAAAGTGGACGCCCTCTCTTTCAGCTGGAATACTCTAACAGTGTATGCATTTCCACCTCTTCCACTAATGACCATGGTCTTACTGAAAATCAGGACAGAGCAGCCAAAAGTGATTCTAATAGCCCCGGACTGGCCAAGACAGCACTGGTACCCACTGTTACGGAGCCTGTCACACACGAAACTGTGCCTCTACCACAATGGTCACTACTCCTGACACAGCACAATTACAAAACTCTGCACTCCAGCCTGAAAACCTTGCAGCTGACAGCCTGGAGAATACCTTGACTCCTCACCAGGAAAAGCTATCCAAGAGAGTGAAGGATATCATCATGGAAGCTCGCAGACCTTCCACGAGAAAGGCATATTCAGCAAAATGGAAAAGATTCCACACTTGGAGCACCGCAAAGGGCCTAGATGCCACAGTGATGAGCATGGCACATATCCTGGAATACTTGGCAGAAATGCTCTACAATGGCCTTTCTTACTCTTCCATAGAAATTCATGCTTCAGCAGAATACAGTACTGATCCACCTGTCTTCTCTCATCCTCTCCTAAGGCAGTTTCTAAGAGGAATTAAAAACATCAATCCTCCAAGAAAACCACCAGTGCCTACATGGGACCTTAACTTCATGTTGGAAAAGTTGACTCTACTTCCCTTTGAACCAGCAGCATCTTCAGAGTTACAGTTCTTGTCTTGGAAGACTCCCTTTCTTCTGGCCATAACCTCAGCAAGAAGAGTATCTGAATTGCAGGCACTCATGGCAGTACAACCATTTCTTATTTTTCATCAGGACAGAGTCTCGTTGAGAACCAGTCCTTCATTCATGCCAAAGGTGGTATCCAGGGTCTCATTGAACCAAGCTATTCACCTGCCTACCTTCTTTCCAAATCCGCAAAACAAGGAAGAGAAACTTCTGCATACCCTGGACATTCACAGACAGTTGCGCTACTACTTCTTTCAGAAAAACTGACCAGCTGTTGGTAGCATATGCTGCAGGCATCCAAGGCAAAGCAATTTCCAAACAGACAATTTCAAAATGGATAGGAAATTACATTCGATTCTGCTACTCTTATGGAAAAACTGTGCCAGCTAACATCAGGCCTCATTCCACCAGAGCCACAGCCACCTCCACAGCCTTTTTAAGAGGGGTGGCTACCAAGGACATTTTAGAAGCTGCTACATGGAGCTCCGTGCATACATTTTCCAAGCATTACAATTTACCCTTATATTCCAGATCCAGAGCAGGCTTCTACGCAGTCCTGCAGGGCATTTTAGCTACACCATCATTTTCTTAGATCCTACCACCCCCAGCTTGGCTATGGTATTCTACCCATATGTAAGGACTGCAGCTGCATCCTTGAAGGACATAGTACAGTTTTGTACCTACCATAAATGTAGATGTCCGATAGGTATGCATCTGCAGTCAGGTTTCCTCCTCCTTCCCTCTGTGGTATTTCTTGGGTACTTATCCCTCTTATAGCTAGCTGGGGTTATCTATTATGGTGTATTTGTTTTATATTACTGTGCATGTTTGGAATATTTTGCATTTCTCCAAATTTAGCCTTCCTTAGAGGGCACCTGGCATCTGGGGCAAGAAAAAGAAGATGGTGTTGGCTGACTCTCTTTTATACCCCAGGCGCTCTGACGTCGGGGAAGGGGCGACTTCAGCCGACGCCAGACCCAGACTTTGGAATCCAGCCGACCAAAGGGCTGCCTGAGGCAGGACAACCCATAATGTAAGGACTGCAGATACATACCTATCGGACATCTACATTTATGGTAGGTACAAAACTGTACTTTCCTTTTACTACCCCAGCACAGACCTATTGCTATCCCTCCTGTTCATTCTAGATATTGTGGATGATGTTTACTTGGAGTCTAGTTTAAATCCAGACTCTCTTCCTCCTGCTCCAGCCAAACCAGACAGATACTACAGAGTACCTGACTGACTCAAATTCCTTTATAAAAGCCCCTTAGCTGACCCAGAAACAATTTCCCAGGGTCCTAAGGTAGCAAAAACTTCTATGGCTAAACATCCTGTGCCGTCTGAAAGGGATTCCAGAGCCCTAGATAGATGGGGAAAGAAAATATACACCTCAGCTACTCTGGCTATGAGAGCATTAAATTGCCAGGTTCACATGTTGAAATATCAACAATTCCTAATGTCTCCGTTAAAACAAAAAATGAGCACACATTCAGAACTGCCTGAATTCAAGGAAATGCAGGATCTGTTGCATGCAGCTGAACAGGTGGGCAAACATACTTTACAATGCGGATTTGTTTCATTGGAAGCTGCTTGTAGAGCAGCTGTTACTGGCTATGTCATACGTAGACATGCTTGGTTAAAAGAACAAACCCTCCCTGACCATGTTAAAGCAAAATTATTGGATGCACCTTTACAGCAGGACGTATTATTTGGTGTCAAAGCAGAAGAGGTTTTAAAGAAAATGGAGGATAAGGCAAAGTCTATGCAAACTGTCAAGGATTTTTTGCAGGTACAACTCCCTCGTTTCAGCAGAAATTGGCCAACAAAATCTGGTCCTTTCCAGCTTCAGACATATTACAGAGGGGCAAATACAGACGCCCAAGGGGCAGAGGTCCATCACAGGGCCCTTACAAACCTTGCCAATGGGGTTCTGCTATCCAGAAAGGAGGAGAAGACAGGCCCCAAGCTAGCAGAAGGCAAACACAATGAGACTATCCTCAAACTACCAAGCAAATCTCTCCTGGCAACTCCCTTGGGAGGAAAACCAGCATTTTTTGCAGACAAACTGGCACATCATCACAAAAGACAAATGGGTTCTAAACATTGTCTCTCAAGGATACAGATTCCACTTTCATACCTTACCAAGGATCAAAGGAATGCCAAACCTGCCACCAGATCAATGGGCAGAGGCACAAATACAAATTACAGCTCTCATGAAAATGAGAACCATTCAACAGGTACCTACTCAGGAGCAAGGACAAGGATTTTACTGAAGACTCTTCCTAGTCCCAAGAAAGGACAAAGCATGGAGACCCATTCTGGATCTTTCAATTCTGAACACCTGTCTGCAAGTACCAAAATTCAAGATGCTAACACTACAGCAGCTTCTTCCCATGCTGGGCAAGAATGTTTGGCTAGTCACTTTGGACCTCAAGGAGGCATACCTGCATGTCCCTATCAGACAAATTGCAGAAGATACCTCCGCTTCATTGCAGGTTCAACGTATTATCAATTCTCTGCACTGCCCTTTGACTTATCTACTGCGCCCAGGGTCTTCACAAAATGCCTGGCACCAGTAATTGCGTACTGCAGACAGAGGAATTCAAATATACCCATACCTGGACGACTGCCTTATTCAAGCAGAAAGCAAGGACATTCTTTTAAAGCATCTGGCATTTGTCAAACACCTTCTAAGTTGCCTAGGGTACACAGTAAACGAAAAGAAATCAAAACAAGTGCCCTCACAAAACATAATATTCCTGGGTGCCAGCTTGAATACAACGGCCCAGATGGCTTATCTCATGCGAGAGATGCAACGACAGCTGTTTCAATATTTCAAAATAATGGCAACAAAGACCCAACTCCCTGCAAGAAAAATTCTGCAGGCCTTGGGATTCATGGCATCTTGCATACTACTAATACCATTTGCAAAACTGCATATGAGGAAATTGCAGTGGTACCTGAAAAGTGTATGGACTCAGCACAGCCACAGCTTGGAAACAATGATACCACTCATTCCCTGCCTTCAACAGGAGTTTCTATGGTGGTTACAGGCATGTCACCTCAACAAGGGTCAGCCTTTCACCTTACCCACAGCCAGGCAAACTATGACAACAGATGCATCAGACTATGCCTTGGGAGCACACATGGCAGGGCATTGCATTCAGGGCAAATGGACTACAGGTCAGAGGCATCTGCATATCAATCAAAAAGAAATGCTAGCAGTACAGAATGCCCTAACAGCTTTCAAGGACCTTCTACACCCAGGACAACTAATAATAAAGACGGACAATACCACAGTCATGTGGTACATAAGCAAGGGGGCACACATTCCTACCCTCTATGCAGGCAAGCAATGACCTTGTGGAACACTGCACTGTCTTAACAGGTTCAATTACAAGCACAATTCTTGCCAGGAAAGAAAAACACATTGGCAGACGACCTAAGCAGAAACATCATGGATCCACACGAATGGAAACTAGATCCACAAGTATTTGCAATGATAGCTCAAAAATGGGGACGCCCAGATATAGATCTGTTTGCAAGCCCCCACAACCACCAACTTCAAAAATTTTGCACAGGGACCTTCCATCCACTAGCTTGGAAAGTGGACGCCCTCTCATTCAGTTGGAAAACATTAACAGTGTATGCCTTCCCTCCACTACCTCTTCTAGCAAAGGTACTGCTGAAAGTCAGATTAGAGAGGCCACAAATGATACTCGTTGCACCAGACTGGCCACGCCAGCATTGGTACCCAATTTTAAGAAACATGGCCCACGGCCCACCATGGATCTTGCCACAGATTCCTCACCTGCTCACCCAGCGAGACCATCAGATTCTACACAGCCAGCTCAAGACTTTAAACCTGGCTGCATGGCAAATTACCTAAACAGCCAGCCAACACCTTTATCCAAAGCTGTTATGGATGTCATTCTGGAGGCCAGAAGGCCCAGCATCAGGAAAACCTATTCAGACAAATGGAAAAGATTTTGCACCTGGAACCAGGCTAAAGGCCTAAACCCCCTTGATCCAAACATCCCTCAGATTCTACAATATTTAACTGAGATGTTACACAAAGGACTTTCCTTTTCATCTATTAAGATCCACATCTCAGCAATTTCAGCTCATTACAGCACGGATCCTCCTTTTTTCACACATTCACTCCTAAGACAGTTCCTCAGAGGGGCTAAGAACTGAAGACCGCCAAGGAGAGCTCCAACACTTACTTGGGATCTCAACTTTGTTCTGGAAAAGCTTACACTGCCATCCTTTGAACCAGCTTTTTCAGCTGACTTAGTTTCTTTCATGGAAAACTTGCCCTACTACTAGCAATAACCTCAGCTAGAAGAGTCGCAGAGCTACAGGCACTAATGGCAGTGGAACCTTTCATCATTTTTCATCAAGACAGAGTCTCTCTACGAACTAATCCTTCCTTTATGCCAAAGGTGGTATCCAGTGTGGCCCTAAACCAAACCATTCACTTTCCCACCTTCTTCCCAAATCCCCAGAACAAAGGAGAAAGACTCCTGCACTCTTTGGACATTCACAGGCAATTACGTTACTACTTGGATAAAACTAAGGCTTTCAGAAAAACTGACCAGCTTTTTGTAGCCTATGCTACAGGATCACAAGGAAAAGCTATCTCAAAACAGACCATTTCAAAATGGATAGGGCATTGCATATGTTTTTGCTACATACATCATGGGAAGCCAGTACCTGCTAAAATTAGGTCCACTCCAGGGCTACAGCTACATCAGCAGCCTTTCTCAGGGGAGTGCCAACCAAGGATATTCTGGAAGCTGCTACTTGGAGTTCAGTGCACACCTTCACCAAACGCTATCACTTACCTCTATACTCTAAGACTAGAGCTGGTTTTGCAGGGCTTACTAGCTCCTCCTAACCCTGTCTGACTCCACCTCCCATCCTTAGCTTTGGGATTCAACCCAAGTGTGATGACTGCAGCAGGGTAACACGATGAACATAGTGCAATTTTGTACCTACCATAAATGTAGATGTTCGAGTGTTCACCCTGCTGCAGTCCAGGTTACCCTCCCTCCATCCCCTCTGAACTACCTTAACTTCTCTACCACTCTATCCTATACTACCTCTGTGGTGTATTTGCTTGTGCCCAAGGGTTTTGTTTTATTTTTATATAGCTATATATATATAATTTTTTTTTTTTTTTTTTTTTTTTTTTTTTTTTTTGCCTACCTATTGGGGGCACTTGACATCTGGGACAAGAAAAACTGAAGAAAATTGTGTTGGATGCCTCTTTACCCCTGGCGCACTGACATCAGGGAAGAAGCGACAGCAACCGACGCCGGACCAAGACTTTGGAATTCGGGCCGACTGCGGGACCGCCTGACGGCAGGATAACCCAAGTGTGATGACTGCAGCAGGGTGAAAACTCTAACATCTACATTTATGGTAGGTACAAAACTGTACTTCTTGTTTCACTGTTGCAGTCATCACATTTGGGTTATCTGCCTGCAGGTAGCCCTCAGCCGGCCTGAATACCAGAGTCTTGGGATTTCTGCGTTGGATGCTGTCGCTTCTTCCATGATGTCAGGTCATCAGGGGTATGAAACATGCAGCTGACACCATTACATCAATCTTTCTTGCTGTGCAGTGCCCGAAGCAGAAGCAGTTCGCAAGTGCTGGTCGGCCGATTCCTGAAATTTTCATTTTCGAGTTTCAGACCTGAAGTCTTCAAAAAGATAAGTACCCCATTGGGGATCCTTTTTTCTTGCTCTAACCGATGTCAAAAAATTGATTGTCTTGCCTGTGGAAAGCAAATACCTCATTAGAGATTTTCATTCTTACTGCGTCACCTGTTTAGGCCCAGACCACGACGTCCCTCGCTGTTGGTTTTGTACCTTATTTAACGCCAGAACTATTTATCGGGCTATTTTTGTAGCTAAATACTTTCATTCTTGATCTCCATACTCCGAAATGGCTTCATTAAGCCATCTGACTACCGATTTTTCAAAAAAACATAAGGATAAAGACAGAGACAGACCACACAGGTCCAAAACTGCCAATGACACTTCCATTAAGCTAGTCACTAGTCCGCCGGTATTCAGTGAGGTGCTTTTGCAGTCCCTGATGCCCGCTTCTACAGATTCACAGGCCTCTACTGAGACCCATTCGGAGTACGGTATGCCGCAAGATACTTTTTCGACTATGGAACCTGCGGATGTCTCTACCTTGGATGGGTCTGGAGCCGCTGTGCAGGCACCGGCTTTTGAGGGTGTATTCAAGCCTACCGATTTTCATATTAAACAGACGACTTCGTTTCAAGCCAAAAATACCGAATTCTTCAGGCCTAAGGTTCGCACTACGTCTAGAAAACAGACTACCAAAGCGCATTCTCAGGCCCACATCCCTCGAAAACAAATGATTAGAATGGTTGAAGACCTTATTACCTTAATTATGGGAAGCCAGCCTTCCCCTGTAAGAGACCTAGAACTGATTTTCCTCCTGATTCTTCTGATCAGGAATCTGATATCTGTTCCTTCTATCAGGATGTACCCTTATCTAGCTATGAGGATTCTGATGCAGAGGATTCCATTCCCTCTGCTTCCCCTCCAGAAGATTTTTCTTTTGGTGAAACCTTGCATACTCTTGGGGAGCATTTCCGCTGGGAAAGCCAGGATTATTCTCAGTCCAAAAAAAAGACTTGGGGATTTTTTTAAACTTTCATCAGCACAGGCCTCTAGCTATCCCTCCTGTTCTGGAGATTGTAGATGTTTTCTTGGAATCCAGCCTTACCCCAGATACTTTGCCACCAGCTCCCAGGAAACCTGACCGGTACTTTAGAGTACCTGATTTTCAAATTCCTCCAAGAATCCTACTGCGGATCCAGAGACTATTTCCCAGGACCAAAAGGCATTAAAGCTACTACTGCCAAAAATCCTACCCCTTCTGACAAGGATTCTAGGGTTTTAGACAGATGGGGTAAGAAAGTATTCACCTCTGCTACTCTGGCCATTAGGGCTTTAAATTGCCAGTTTCATATGTTAAAGTATCAGCAACATATTATGGGGCTAATTAATCAGAAAATTATGTTGATTCATGACTGTGTTGAACACAAAGATTTGCAAGAGTTAATGCATTCAGCTGACCAAGTTGGTAAACATACTTTGCAATGTGGTTTTGATGCTTTAGAAGTATCTTGCAGGGCTGCTGTCACTGGGTCTGTATGTAGAAGGCATGCTTGGCTTAAGGAACAAAACTTGCCAGATCATGTAAAAGCAAAATTACTGGATGCACCCTTAAACCAAGAGTGCCTTTTTGGCAATAAAGCAGAAGTCCTCAAAAGGATGGAGGAAACAGCTAAATCTATGCAAACTGTTAGATTTCTTACAAGTACAGCCACCTAGATTCAGTAGGCATTGGCCTTCAAAGAACTGGTCCTTTCCAGGCCTTCAGTCCAAGCCCAGGGGCAGCAGACCACCAAGACTTCAGTCTCAGGCTATGCACAGATCTACCAAAGCAGGGCGTAGTAAGCCACCCTCCCCCCATGGTAAAATTGCACAATGACTTATCCTCAACTCCTCCAAGCCTTGCTCAACTACTTGTACCTTTAGGAGAAAAACTTGCCCTGCATGCAAAAAACTGGGAATACATTACCTAGGATGCAGATTCCACTTCCACTCACTCCCAACCCTAAGTGGATGGCCAGACCACCCCCCAAACCAGTGGGCGGAGGCCCAAAAACAAGTGCTCTCTCTCCTCAGCATCAGGGCTATTCAACCTGTCCCCGCAGAACAAAGGGGACAAGGTTTTTATTCAAGACTGTTCCTGGTTCCCAGAAAAGAAAACTCCTGGTGTCCTATCCTGGATCTATCTATTCTCAACACCTTTCTCGTGGTTCCAAAATTCAAAATGCTGACTCTTCAGCTTCTTCCTGTGCTAGCCATAATGCCTGGTTGGCAACCCTAGACTTAAAAGAAGCTTACCTGAACATCCCAGTAAGGGAATCTTGCAGGAAGTAGCTATGCTTCTGGGCAGGCTTTATGCACGATCAGTTCTCTGCGCTTCCCTTTGGCTTATCTACTGCGCCCAGGGTATTCAGAAAGTGCCTAGCTCCAGCCATTGCATTTTGCAGGCAGAGAAATATTCAGATTTGCCCATACTTGGACGATTGCCTGATTCAGGCAGAAAGTCAGGACTTGGCTATTACAGCACCTGGCATTTGTAAAGAGACTTCCAACTTCACTGGGGTAACCCATCAACGAGAGGAACTCACACCTAGTACCCTGTCAACAGATTGTATTCCTGGGAGCAAGCTTGAACACAACTTCCCAGATGGCATTCCTCACTCCAGAGAAACAAATTTATTTGACAACCTACTTCAACCTACTGGCCACAAAAATCCAGCTGTCTGTAAGGAAAATACTGCAAGCTCTGGGGTTCATGGCCTTTTGCATTCTGTTAATTCCATATGCAAGACTGCATATGAGGAAACTTCAGTGGTATCTAAAAAGTCTATGGTGTCAACATTTTCAAGACCTGGAAACAACAATTCCTATCATTCCTGGTCTAAGGGCAGAGGCCTGCAACCACAACAAGGGACTCCCTTTCACTCTACCCCCTGCTGCCCAAGCCCTAGCAGACTCATCAGACTATGCATGGGGGGCTCGCATGGCAGGGCAGTGCAATCAGGGCAAATGAAACCCAAAGTAGATGCACCTGCATGGCAATCAAAAAGAAATGTTAGCTGTACAGAATGCTCCGACAGCCTTCAAAGACCTTTATTCTGCCAGGACAGCTATTGGTAAAGACAGACAACACCACAGTTATGTGGTACATAAGCAGGGGGGAACTCATTCATACCCACTCTGCAGACTAGCCATGGCTTTGTGGAACACAGCCTTGAGCAACCAAGTGCACCTACAAGCTCAATTCCTGCCAGGCAGTCTAAATTCACTGGCAGACGACTTAAGCAGAAATCTCATGGACCCATACGAATGGAAACTGGAACCCAAAATATTCAAGCTCTTGCGGAACAAATGGGGACACCAGAGGCAGGCAGACCTATTTTCCTCCCCTCAGAACTATAATTTGAACAAACACTGCACCAGAACTCCCCACAGTCAAGCTTGGAAAGTGGATGCCCTGTCCTTTACCTGGGAAGGCCTCTCAGTCTATGCCTTTCCCCCTCTGCCTCTCCTCTCGAAGGTTCTACTAAAGATCAAACAGGACAAGCCAAGGACAATCCTGGTTGCACCAGACTGGCCACGCCAGCACTGGTACCCTCTTTTGCGCAGTCTGACAGTGCTACAACCATGGCACCTGCCTCCGACCCCCTCTCTGCTGTCCCAGCAGGCGGGCCAGATTCTGCACCCTCGGCTTCAAACCTTGAACCTTGCAGCCTGGCAAATCCCTTGAGCTCACCTCTAGCAACCCTTAGTGAACAGGTGCTGGATGTCATTCTTAAGGCTAGGAGGCCTTGTACTAGAAAATCCTTTTCAGAAAAGTGGAAATGATACTGGAACATCTACATATATGGTAAGTGTACACAACTGTACTATCTTTAAAGGTATGTTGCCTTCCACCTTCAGGGAGGCCATTTCTGGCTCCGATAAGTGTAAGAAAGTAAGATTCTTCAAAGTCAGAACAGTCTAGCCCAGCTTCGTCCATGTCCTCTAGAACCTTGGAGCCATTCTCAGGGGATGGGCACAACAGTGCCCAACTTACCTAATATACTAGATTACTTGACAGAAATGCTCCACAAGGGCCTATCCTTCTCTTCAATTAAGATTAATGCCTCAGCCGTCTTAGCTCATTAATACTGAGCCACCCCTCTTCTCTCATCCTCTGGTAAAATAGTTCCTTAGAGGGGCCAAAAATGTAAGACCCCCCATGAGAGCTTCCACTCAAGCCTGGGACCTTACCTTTGTATTGGAAAAACTTACCCCCCCCCCCCTTTGAACCAGCTGCTACAGCAGAGTTGAAATTCCTTTCTTGGAAAACAGCTTTACTTCTAGCCATCACTTCAGCAAGAAGAGTGTCTGAACTGCAGGCCTTTATGGCAGTGGATCCAATCATTATCTTCCATCCTGACAGGGTTTCCCTCAGTACTTAACCCATCCTTTATGCCCAAGGTGGTGTCTAGTGTGGCTTTAAACCAGTCCATTCATCTGCCTACTTTTCCCCCCCTAATCCTTAGAATAAAGGGGAAAAGGATACTGCATTCTCTGGACGTGCACAGACAGCTTTGATTCTATTTGGATATAACTAAGCCTCTCAAAAAATCTGACCAGCTACTAGTCAGCTTTGCTGCAGGGGCAGAGGGGAAGGCCATTTCAAAGCAAACCATTTCCAAATGGATAGCAAACTGCATCCATTTCTGTTGCAAGCACCATGGAAAACCTACCCCACAGGGGATAACAACACATTCCAGTAGGGCTGCATCTACCTCTACTGCTTTTCTCAGAGGAGTCCCTACCAGGGACATCCTGGAAGCTGCAACCTGGAGCTCTGTGCATACTTTCACCTAGCATTACCACTTGCCTATCTTTTCTAAATCCAGAGTTGGATTTGCCATAGCAGTCTTACAGGGCCTGATTGCTAGCCCTAATGCTCCTTAACTACCTCCACCCTTCCTTAGCTTTGGGAATCAACCCAAATGTGATGACTGCACCAGTGAAACATGAAGAACTTAGTACAGTTGTAAACACTTACCATAAATGTAGATGTTCGAGTGTATTCACTGTTGCAAGCCTGGTTACCCTCCTACCAGCCCCCCTGACTTCTCTTTACCTATCTTTTTTGTTTGGCATATCTTATATCATGTGTCTTTGTTTTTGCTGGGGATGTTCCCTACCATGCAATTGCTCCCTAATGGTGTCAACTGCATGTTTTATACTCCTGATGACCTGATGTCATGGAAGAAGCGACAGCATCAGACGCAGAAATCCCAAGACTCTGGTAATCAGGCCGGCTGAGGGCTACCTGCAGGTAGGTAACCCAAATGTGATGACTGCAACAGTGAGTACACTGGAACATCTACATATATGGTAAGTGTACACAACTGTACTATCTTTAAAGGTATGTTGCCTTCCACCTTCAGGGAGGCCATTTCTGGCTCCGATAAGTGTAAGAAAGTAAGATTCTTCAGTCAGAACAGTCTAGCCCAGCTTCGTCCATGTCCTCTAGAACCTTGGAGTAGGCAAGGAAAAGGCCCTCTTCTGCTCTGAAGTTTCAGTCTGAGCATTGTCTGAAAATTTTGCTAAAATGTATCCTAAAGACTACTCGCATCTGAAGACTTCTAGGACTCCCTTGTTGGATGCAACAGCTTCGGGTCAGAGCCCATCTGCTCCTTAGGATGGTTTGGATCAGTTTGATCCTAAGGGGAGTCCTTTTAAAACGATCTTGTCTTTACCTAGAACTTAGTACTCTCCTTCTGTTCACCCAGTGCCATCTAGAATACCTTTCCCCTTCCTGGAGAGACTGAAGTCACCATCAACCTGGGAAAAGCCGAAAAGACAAACAACAAAGGGATCTGATAAAGGAACTCTTTGGATACACTTGCAGCAGCAATGTCTGAGGAGGTGAAGGACACTTGTCACCTCACAGCTGGCGACCCTTTATTTGATGTCGAACTTGTCCATTAGGCTCATTTACAGTGTGGCAGAAGGAACCTCAAAGGCAGTGGCTTCAGACGTAGCCATCAGGAGACCTACCTAGATGCACTTGTGTGATGTCTCAGAGCCTTTTAAGTGTTTGTCAGTGTTCCTTTTGATGGCATGTCTCTCTTTGGCCCCCAAAGTAAAAGATACAGTACATTGTCTAGGTGTGAGAAAGATGGAAAGACCCTTTCTGCCATGGGCTTGCATTTCTCCACCCCACCCCACCCCCAAAGATTCTTCTCTAGGAATCATTGGTGAGGTGGAAAGATGTGGTTCAAGAAAGCACAAGGATATTTCCAGGACACACTTGGAGGCTCTTCCCCAGAGGTAGAGGGGAAACTCAAATGGTAGATGCTGCCCTCGTGGCAGAGGAGGCCCGCAACATGAAGGGTCCAGAGAACCATTCTTTGGCAAATCTTTCCAGCGATCCTGAACGGAGGCCAGATTGTCCCCCTCTGGAGACTATCTGGGGTTGTTTGTCCTTGCACCAGAGAGCCTGGCTAGAGATGACAAAAGAATCTTGGGGGCAGAGAATCGTGTACAGAGAATATATAATTTCATTTCTGATGAAGTCCTGTTTGTAACAGGGCGAAAACGCTATTTTGTGATGTTCATATACAGCTGCAGTCATAACAGATGGGTTATCCTGCCGTCAGGCGGGTCTTCGGTCGGCCGAATTCCAAAGTCTAGGTCCGGCGTCGGTTGTTGTCACTTCTTCCCTGACGTCAGTGCGGCAGGGGTATAAAAGAGGCAGCCAACGCCATTTTCTTCAGTCTTTCTTGCCGCGTGGTGCCCGAAGCAGAAGCAGTTCGCAAGTGCCGTTCGGCCAGTTCCTGAGATTTACGAAAGTATTTCAGCCGAAGTCTTCTTGAAAGCTAAGTACCCCATTGGGGAAACTTTTCTTGCCTCAGTCCGATGTCAGACAAAGTTAATAATTGCATTTCATGGTGGAAGCAAATACCGCATAAGGATTTCCACTCTTTCTGCATACCTTGCTTAGGCCCAGACCACGACGTCTCTGCCTGCCGTTTGTGCTAGATTCAATAACCGTACTATTAAGCGTCGGGCGGAGTTCACCCTTCACTTTTTTGGCAAAAAATGTAATTATATTATGTCGTCGGATACTCCGACTCCAGTTTTGAGCAAAAAACGCAAAGATAAGGACCGACATACGAGGTCCGCACCACCTACTGAAACCACGCTAAGGCCGACTACCGGTTCTCCGGTACTCAGCGAGGCGCCTACGCAGCCCCTGAGTACCGATGACAATGCATTACCGGTGTCTTCAGTACCCAAGGTCGCAGGCTCCTCGGCCCCCATTCCTACTACAGATCCCGACGCCACTCCTGGCGGGGAAACTCAGAATTTAGACAGGCCTGCCATTTCTCAAGGGGTCTTCAGGCCTTCCTCCTTCTCCATTAAAGCCTTCACTAAATCTAAAGCAGCCATGAAAACCAAAAAACAGGTTCCTCAGACCCCCTCTCAAGGCACCATGCTTAAAAAACAGATGCTTAAAATGGCTGAGGATTTGATTACTCTTATCAGGGGTTCTCAACCCCCCTCTGACAAAGGGCCCAGAGTAGAGGAAGACTACCCTTCCTCAGATCAAGCTTTTATTTCCTCAGAACTATCTGAGGACCAGGATTATGCCTATTCTCCATTTGAAGACTCTGATGCAGAGGAGTTTATTCCCTCGGTCCCCCCCCCCCCGAGGACTTCTGTTTTGGGGAAACCCTGCATACATTGAGGGAACACTTTCACTGGGAAGGCCCAGATTACTCAGATTCCAAGAAAAGGCTCAGGGAATTTCTTCTGCTCCCCCAGCATAGGCCTCTGGCTATCCCTCCTGATGTCCTTCAAGGATGCATCTGCAGTCATCACATATGGGTTGTCCTGCCTCAGGCAGCCCTTCGGTCGGCCGGATTCCAAAGTCTGGGTCCAGCGTCGGCTGATGTCGCCCTTTCCCCAACGTCACAATGCCTGGGGTATAAAAGCGTCAGCCGACGCCATCTTCCCCAGTCTTTCTTGCCGCGTGGTGCCCGAAGCAGAAGCAGTTCGCAAGTGCCGGTCGGCCAGCTCCTGTAAATTCGCTATCCGAAGACTTCAAAAGCTAAGTACCCCGTTCGGGACTCTTTCTTGCCTCAGCCGATGTCAGAAAAAGTTAATAATTGTTTAACTTGTGGGAAACAAATACCTCATAAGGATTTCCACTCTTATTGTCTTCCCTGCTTAGGCCCAGACCACGACGTCTCGGCCTGTTCTGCCTGCGCTTCCTTCAACCGACGCACTCTTAGACGTCGGTCGGAGTTCTCAGAAGAGTTTTTTGGGGATAGTTTTTCTTACAAAATGCTGTCAGAAACCCCAACATCACATTTAATTAAAAAACGGAAAGACAAGGACCGCCACACGCGGGCCGCGGTTTCGGCTGAAACCGCGGCTAGGCCTACCGCGGGTGTCTCAGTCTCAGCTGATACCGAGTCCTTGGAACTTCCGAACACTGAAATATTAAAACCGACAGCCTCAGCCCCGGAGGCTCCTACCGAGTCGGTTACAGAATTGCCTTCCGAAACTGGTGTATTGGAATCTTCCGACACCATACCTTTAGACAAAACTACACCAGCACGTGGTGCAGCCAGGCCTCCTGCCTCCATGTCTATTAAGGCCTTCACCAGGGCTAAAGCTGCAAAACACTCTAAAGCCATGCCTCCCAGAGTTATTCCTCAGGGACCTTCCTCTAGTTCACAGATTCTAACTTTAGCAGAGGACCTTATCTCCTTAATTAGGGGGGCTCAGCCTCATCCCGACAGGGGATCCCAACCCCCTCTAGACAAAAGGCCCAGGATGGATCCTCCTGATCCCCTTTCCTCAGAGGAGGCCTCTGTTGGCTCGGATCACTCAGACTACCAGGAGGAGGCTTATTTGGCTTACGAGGATTCGGATGCAGAGGAATCTATTCCCTCGGCCTCCCCTCCTGAAGAGCTTTCCTTTGGGGAGACCCTTCACACTATGAGAGAGCATTTCAAATGGCAGGGCCAGGAATATTCTGATTCCAGGAAAAGACTAAGAACATTTCTTCATTTACCTCAGCATAGACCTTTGGCTATTCCTCCTGTTTTAAATGTGATTGATGATGTATACTCTGACTCTAGTATGACCCTTGACACTGCCTCCGGCCCCTGTTAAGCCCGATAGGTATTAGAGTCCCGGACACACATAATTTTCTTTATAAGGCCCACTCTGCTGACCCTGAAACTATTTCACAGGGCCCTAAAGGGGTTACAGCTGTTATTACTGAGAACCCACTCCCCTCTGCAAAGGAGTCCAGGGCATTAGAGAGATGGGGTAAAAAAGTGTATACTTCTGCCACTCTTGCTATGAAGGCATTAAATTGTCACTTTCACATGATACAGTATCAAGAGTATTTGTTAGAAGAAATGCATAAGAAATTGTCTTCTTCTGAACCCCTTGACCGTAAATCCCTTCAGGATGTGGCACATAACTCCCAGCAGGTTAGCAACCACTTCCTGCAGTGTGGTTATGATGCATTGGAAGCTTCATGTAGGTCAGCAATGACAGGTGGTGTCATATGCAGGCATGCTTGGCTGAAGGAACAATCTCTGCCAGAACATGTTAAAGCTAAGCTTTTGGATGCTCCACTGGAAAAGCAAAAGTTATTTGGTTCCACTGCTCAAGACGTCCTAAAGAAATTTGAGGAAAAGGCAAAATCTGTACAAACAGTTAAGGATTTTCTTCAAGTCCAACCGCCTAGATTCAGCAGAAACTGGCCTTCCAAGAATTGGTCCTTTCTGGACACAGAAAGATTTCAAAGGGGCAGGAACAGGCGTGCCAGAGGTAGAGGGCAAGCTAGGGGCTCCTACAGAGGCCGTCAATGGCAACCTCCAATCCAGACAGGCAGTTCAGGACCTGCAACTGCTGCACAAGGACAAACTCAATGACTTTGCTTTGACTCCGCCAACCAGGGCTCGATTAGAAGCACCTTTGGGTGGAAAGCTTTCTTTATTTATCAAGAAATTGGCACAACATTACAAGAGACAAATGGACACTCCAAATAATAGACAACGGATACAGGTTCCATTTCCACACACTGCCAAAAAGAAAAGGCATGCCAGGTCTGCCACCAAATCAAAGGGCAGAGGCTTTGAAACAAATCTCAAACTTACTACAAATGAAAGCCATAGAAAAAGTTCCTGTTTCAGAACAAGGCCAAGGATTTTACTCCAGGCTAGTCCTTGTTCCAAGAAAAGAGCATCAATGGAGACCAATTCTGGACTTGTCTGCACTTAATACTTATCTCATTGTACCAAAATTCAAAATGCTGACTCTACAGCAACTCCTTCCCATGCTGGGCAAGGGGTCTTGGCTTGGTTACTCTAGACCTCAAGGAGGCATACCTGCATGTCCCTATCAGACAAAGTTGCAGAAGATACCTCAGATTTCTTGCAGGGTCAGAGCATTATCAATTCTCAGCATTGCCCTTTGGCTTATCTACTGCGCCCAGAGTATTCACGAAATGCCTGGCATCAGACTCCAGGGGATTCAAATCTACCCATATCTGGACGACTGCCTTATACAAGCAGACAACCAACAAACTTTGATAAAGGACTTAAATTATGCCATCAATCTTCTACAGGCCTTGGGATATACAGTCAACATGCACAAATCAAGACTTGTTCCATCCCAAAGAATAACCTTTCTGGGTGCGGATCTAGATACAACCACCCAAATGGCTTATCTCACAGAAGAAAAACAGTCAACTACCGGATTACTTCAAGAATCTGACAAGACAAACTCAGCTGACTGCAAGGAAAATCCTGCAGGCCCTGGGTTACATGGCATCCTGTATTCTTTTGATTCCACAAGCAAGGCTATATATGAGAAAGCTACAGTGGTACCCAAGGAGTTTATGGACTCAGCACAGTCACAGTTTGGAAACGTTAATCCCACTCATTCCATGCCTTCACAAGGAATTTCTGTGGTGGGCTCAGGCCAGCCAGTCCAACAGAGGGTTGCCCTTCACAAAGCCAAAAACCTCCCAAACTATTACAACAGACGCTTCAGACTTAGGTTGGGGAGCACACATGGAGGACAGAGGTATCCAAGGACAGTGGTCACGAAAGGAGCTACGCATGCACATAAATCAAAAAGAAATGCTAGCAGTGATGCATGCAATCGAGGCCTTCAAACTCTTTCTACATCAAGGCCATCTACTAATAAGGACAGACAACACCACAGTTATGTGGTACATAAACAAGCAAGGAGGTACCCATTCTTACCCTCTTTGCAGACTGGCAATGAATCTATGGGATCTTTCCTTGAAACTCAATATTCAGCTACAAGCTCAGTTTGTGCCAGGGAAGGACAATACACTGGCGGACAGCTTAAGCAGAAATATCATGGATGCACACGAATGGATGCTGCACCCAGACATTTTTCAACAGATAACACAATCTTGGGGGAGCCCGGACATAGATCTATTTGCATCCCCCCACAATCAACTGAAGAAATTCTGCTCAAGGACATACCCACAAGCGTGGAAAGTAGATGCCCTCTCTTTCAGCTGGAGAAATCTGACAGTGTATGCATTTCTTCCTATTCCATTAATGACCAAGGCGTTACTGAAGATCAGGGCAGAGCAGCCAAAAGTGATTCTGATAGCTCCGGACTGGCCAAGACAGCACTGGTACCCACTGCTAAGGAGCATGTCGCATACGAAACCATGGCCCCTACCTCTATGGCCACTTCTACTGACACAGCACAGATGCAAAACTCTACATTCCAACCTGAAAACATTGCAACTAACAGCGTGGAAAATACCTTGACTCCTCCTCAGGATAAGCTATCCCAGAGAGTGAAGAATATTATTATGGAAGCTCGCCGCCCTTCCACAAGGAAGGCATATTCAGCATAATGGAAAAGATTTCTCATCTGGAACACCACAACGGGCCTAGATGCAACAATGATGAACATGGCACATATCCTGGAATATTTGGCAGAAATGTTCCACAATGGGCTGTCTTACTCTTCTATTAAGATTCATGCTTCAGCAATTTCAGCAGAGTACAATACTGATCCACCTGTCTTTTCTCATCCCCTCCTAAGACAGTTTCTAAGAGGAATTAAAAACATCAAACCTCCTAGGAAACCACCTCTACCTGCTTGGGACCTTAACTGTGTGTTGGAAAAACCAACACTGCCTCCATTTAAACCAGCAGCAACTGCAGATCTACAGTACCTTTCATGGAGGACTGCTTTCCTTCTGGCAATAACCTCAGCAAGAAGGGTTTCGGAATTGCAGGCCCTGATGGCAGTTCAGCCATTTATTATTTTTCACCAGGACAGAGTTTCATTAAGAACTAATCCTACTTTTATGCCAAAGGTGGTATCCAGGGTTTCATTGAATCAAGCCATTCACTTACCTACCTTCTTCCCAAATCCACAAAACAAAGGGGAGAAACTGCTACACACCCTGGACATTCACAGACAGTTGCGCTACTACTTGGACAGAACTAAAGGTTTCAGGAAAACTGACCAGCTGCTGGTAGCATATGCTGCTGGTTCTCAAGGAAAAGCAATTTCCAAACAGACAATTTCAAAATGGATAGGAAATTGCATCCGTTTTTGTTACTCATTTCAAGGAAAGACCGTACCAGCTAACATTAGACCTCATTCTACGAGAGCCATAGCCACCTCCACAGCCTTCTTAAGAGGGGCGGCTACAAAAGACATTTTAGAAGCTGCCACATGGAGCTCCGTGCATACATTTGCCAAGCATTACAATTTACCTTTATATTCCAGATCCAGAGCAGGCTTTGCTACGGCTGTCCTGCAGGGTATCTTAGCTACACCATCCTTTTCCTAGTACCTCCACCCCCAGATTTGCTATGGTATTCTACCCATATGTGATGACTGCAGATGCATCCTTGAAGGACATAGTACAGTTTTGTACCTACTGTAAATGTAGATGTCCGATAGGTATGCATCTGCAGTCAGGTTTACCCTCCCTCCTTCCCCTCTGTGGTATTCTTAGGGTGCTTACCTCTCTATTAGCTAGCTGGGGGGATCTATTATGGTGTATTTGTTTTTGATATATATATTTTTGCAAATGTTTGGATTTTTTTATTGCATTTTCCAAATTTAGCCTTCCTAGAGGGCACTTGGCATCTGGGGCAAGAAAAACTGAGGAAGATGGCGTCGGCTGACGCTTTTATACCCCAGACGTTGGGGAAAGGGCGACATCAGCCGACGCCGGACCCAGACTTTGGAATCCGGCCGACCGAAGGGCTGCCTGAGGCAGGACAACCCATATGTGATGACTGCAGATGCATACCTATCGGACATCTGCATTTATGGTAGGTACAAAACTGTACTTTTTAGATATATTGGATGATGTGTACACAGAAGCCAGCCTTAATCCTGATTCTTTGCCTCCAGCTCCTGTTAAACCAGACAGGTATTAGCGGGTTCCTGACTCTCACCAGTTCCTATATAAAAGCCATACTGCTGACCCAGAAACAATTTCACAGGGTCCCAAGGGAATTAAGGCCTCTACTGCTAAAAGTCCATCACCTTCAGAGAGAGATTCCAGAGCTTTAGAAAGGTGGGGGGGGGGTGTACACCTCGGCCACTTTAACCATGAGGGCATTAAACTGTCAGTTCCATATGTTAAAGTATCAACAGTTTTTGATATCTCAGCTGAAAAGCAAGATGACACAACCTGAACAACCAGATTTAAGAATTGCAGGATTTGTTGCATGGTGCAGAGCAAGTGGGTAAACATACCTTGCAGTGTGGTTTTGATGCTTTAGAGGCCTCATGTAGAGCTGCTGTTATGGGGTCTGTTATACGTAGGCATGCTTGGCTCAAAGAGCAAACCTTACCAGATCATGTCAAAGCTAAATTATTAGATGCACCTCTTCAAAAAGATGTATTGTTTGGTGTTAAAGCTGAGGAGGTGTTAAAGAAAATGGAGGAAAAAGCGAAATCAATGCAAACAGTGAAAGATTTCCTGCAGGTACAGCCTCCACGTTTCAGCAAAAACTGGCCTTCAAAAAATTGGTTCTTTCCAGCCACAGACAGATCTCAAAGGGGCAGATACAGGCACCCAAGGGGCAGAGGGCAACCTCAACGATCTTTCAGAGCCAGACAGTGGCAAGCACCAACCCCAAGAGGTGGAGAAGATAGATCACAGTCTTTTAGAAAACAGACGCAATGACTTCCCCCTACACCTGCCAAGCAAAGCTTTAATGGCAGCACTTTTGGGCGGAAAACTGACATTATTCTCAAAAAATTGGCATATTGTTACAAAAGACAAATGGATTCTGGACATTATAGACAGAGGCTACAGGTTCCACTTTCACACCTTTCCAAAAATGAGAGGCATGCCAAACCTGCCACAAAATCAAAGGGCAGAGGCACAAAAACAAGTTTCAGCTCTCGTGGACATGAAAGCAATTCAAGAGGTAACTGCAAAAGAACAAGTTCAAGGGTTTTATTCCAGACTATTCCTGGTACCGAGGAAAGACAAGATTGGAGACCTATCTTAGACCTATCCATCCTAAACACATATCCACAGGTGCCAAAATTCAAGATGCTCACATTACAGCAGCTTCTTCCCATGCTGGGCAAGGAGTCTTGGCTGGTAACATTGGACCTCAAGGAGGCATACCTGCATGTCCCTATTAGACAAGATTGCAGAAGATACCTCAGATTTCTTGCAGGTTCAACCCATTACCAATTCTCTGCATTGCCCTTTGGCTTATCTACTGCGCCCAGAGTGTTTACGAAATGCCTGGCATCAGTAATCGCCTTCTGCAGACTACAAGGGATACAAATCTACCCATATCTGGACGACTGCCTGATCCAAGTGGACAGCAAGGACATACTACTGCAGCACCTGGCATTTGTAATAAAACTGTTGAACTTCCTGGGATACACAGTCAACAAAAAGAAATCAAAACTAATACCCTCTCAACAAATAATTTTCCTGGGTGCCAGCTTGGATACAACCACCCAGATGGCCTACCTCACGCCAGACAAGCAAGGGCAACTGTCTCAATACTTCATAAAAATGGCAACTTACACCAGGCTACCTGCAAGGAAAATCCTGCAGGCTCTGGGATTCATGGCGTCTTGCATCCTACTAATCCCATGTACAAAGCTGCATATGAGGAAACTTCAATGGTACCTGAAAAACTTATGGTCTCAACACAGCCACAGCTTGGAAACAATTATCCCACTCATTCCATGCCTTCAAAAGGAATTTTTGTGGTGGACTCAAGCTTGCCAAAGAAACACAGGTCTTCCTTTCTGTGTACCTCAAGCAACTCATATCATCACAACAGACGCCTCAGACTACACCTGGGGAGCACACATGACAGATCAGTGCATTCAGGGAAAATGGACCCGAAAAGAGAAGCACCTTCACATCAACCAAAAGGAGATGCTAGCCGTGCAAAAGGCTATTATGACCTTCAAAGACCTACTGCATCCAGGCCAGCTATTGATAAGGACAGACAACACCACAGTGATGTGGTACATAAACAAACAGGGGGGAACTCATTCATACCCCCTGTGCAGGCAAGCCATGACCCTATGGAACACAGCACTGGAATTGCAAATTCAACTGCAGGCACAATTCCTGCCAGGGAAGGAAAACACACTGGCAGACAACCTAAGCGAAATATGACAGATCCACACGAATGGAAGTTGCATCCTCAACTTTTCACAAAGATAACTCAGGCATGGGGACAGCCAGACATAGATCTCTTTGCTACCCACAGAAATTGCCAGTTAAAAAAAAATTTGTTCAAGGACCTATCATCCACAGGCCTGGAAAGTGGACACACTTTCCTTCAATTGGGCAACATTGACAGTCTATGCCTTCCCGCCTCTTCCTCTGCTGCCCAAAGTTCTATTAAAAGCCAGAGCAGAGAGGCCGAAAATGATTCTCATCGCTCTAGACTGGCCAAGACAACACTGGTATCCGCTCCTGAGGAGCCTGACACATTCCCCAACATGGATCCTACCTCTAGTCCCTCTTCTGTTGTCCCAGCACAACTACAAAACCCTTCACTGCCATCTCAAAACTCTAAGTCTAGCTGCATGGAGAATTCCTTGATTTCCCAACAGTTTCTCCTCTCCAAGGAGGTGCAGGATGTCATCTTGGAGGCCAGAAGACCTTCTACTAGAAAGGCATACTCCGACAAATGGAAACGATTTTGTGCCTGGAATCAAGAAAAGGGACAGAATCCGTGGGTAATAAATATTCCTCAGATTTTACAGCACCTAGCTGAGATGTTAAACAATGGACTTTCCTTCTCCATCAAGATCCACGCTTCACTTCAGCCATTTCTGCACAATACAACACAGATCCTCCATTATTCTCTCACCCTCTCTTAAGGCAGTTCCTCAGAGGGGCAAAGAATTTAAAACCCCCAAGGAAACCACCAGTCCCTGCTTGGGACCTCAACTACGTATTGGAAAAGCTGACCCTTCCTCCCTTCGAGCCAGCTTCTTCAACTTGTCATGGAAAACCGCCTTTCTTCTGGCTATCACCTCAGCACGCAGGGTTTCGGAGCTGCAGGCCCTCATGGCTGTGCAACCATTTATCATTTTCCATCAGGACAGAGTTTCCTTATGAACCAATCCTACCTTTATGCCAAAGGTAGTATCCAGTGTAGCTTTGAATCAGACTATCCACTTACCTACCTTTTATCCTAATCCACAAAACAAAGGGGAAAGACTACTACATTCCTTGGACATTCACAGACAACTTCGTTACTACTTGGACAGAACAAAGCCATTCAGGAAATCTGAGCAACTCTTTGTGTCCTGTGCTGTAGGTGCTCAGGGAAAGGCTATTTCCAAACAGACAATTTCAAAATGGATAGCCCACTGCATACGTTTTTGTTGCTCATTCCATGGAAAAACTGTGCCTGCATGCATTAGATCCCACTCCACCAGAGCCACAGCTACCTCTGCAGCCTTCCTCAGGGGGGTCCCTACCAAGGACATTTTGGAAGCAGCCACCTGGAGTTCAGTGCACATTTTCTCCAAGCACTATCACCTCCCACTATACTCAAAATCTAGAACGGGCTTTGCCACAGCAGTCCTGCAGGGCATCCTAGCCCCTCCTAGTTCCACTTGGTGCCTACCACCCTTACTTAGCTTTGGGATTCTACCCATCTGTTATGACTGCAGCTGTATGCACGATGAACATAGTACAGTTTTGTACCTACCATAAATGTAGATGTTCGAGTGCTCATACAGCTGCAGTCCAGGTTTCCCTCCCTCCATCCCCTCTTAGGACAGGCCTTATGACAAACACTTTTCATATAACCTTTTTGGGGTATTCTTTTATGATGTATTTGCTTGCAACTACTGTTTTTGATTTATCAACATTGCATCTTTGCATAACATTATGTTTGCCTTCCTTCTGGGGGCACCTGACATCTGGGGCAAGAAAAACTGAAGAAAATGCCATTGGCTGCCTCTTCTATACCCCTGCCGCACTGACGTCAGGGAAGAAGCGACGACAACCGACGCCGGACCTAGACTTTGGAATTCGGCTGACCCAGGACCCGTCTGACGGCAGGATAACCCATCTGTTATGACTGCAGCTTTACGAGCACTCTAACATCTACATTTATGGTAGGTACAAAACTGTACTTTTTGGTGCGTTAAAAACACAATAAATTTGCTGCCTTTTCACTTTTGGAGCTGTGGTTTCTGCATTCCAGGAAGTGCTTTGTTCGTTTTTTTACTAGAGAATATATAGGTTCATAGGTTCATACTAGGCTATCTGCCCTAGGGCATTTATAAGCCTAGCCAGAATGTGTTTGGCTTTCGCCACCCATTTTAAATTTATTTTGCTATGCCCTTTTTCGAGGTTAGTATACTGTGCCTCTGTCTAACAGTGACACAGAAGTGATACCCGGGGTAAACCTAGGATCTCCCATCCACTCATCAAGATTCCTCTTGAAGAGTGTCAATGAGGGACTCTGCCTAACCTGGACTGGGATTTTATTCCAGAGTGAAGGGAGCCTCTGGGTTATGAATCTGTCCCTCCAGCATGTCCTATTTATTTCAGTGCTGAGGTTCAAGTCTCTCTAGCGTGTAGCTCGATGGGATTTGGATTTTCTGAGGTGCAGCATGTCCAGTAATTCCTGGTTGGACATGGCTTTATATGTCAGGCACAGATCGCCTCTGAACAGGCAGTATGCCACTGAGTAGAGCTGGAGTTTCTTTAACCAGACAGCATATGGCATCTGTTTTAGACCTTTGATCCTCTTGGTGAGGTACTTTTGGGGTCTTTCCAGTTGCTGCAGGTGTCTGGTAAGGTACATCCCAAAAGGGGCATTGTACTCATTTATGGGCCTGATGAGGGATGAGTAAAGAGGCGCAATGACCTCCCCTGATCTAGATGTGAATCCCTTCATGATTAGGTGGGCTATATAAAATGTTTTTCTAACCACTTTGGCCACGTGGTTGTCAAATGAGGGATTGCTATCAACTTGGGTCTCCAGGTCCCTAATTACTTCTTCTGTACTTAATGGATTACCACCTATGTGGTAATTTGTGGGCACTTTGTTTTTGCCAAAGGGGATGACTATACACTTTTTGGCATTTAGCTTGAGGCCATGGCTCTGGCACCAGTTGTCTGTTTCTATGAGGCCCTTTTGGAGGATGCTTGTGTCGGCTGGAGAGTCGATTATTGCGCCCAATTTGCAGTCATCTGCGAACTTGGTCAGCCACAGTCCTTCCATGTTGGCCTGTACCTCCGAGAAATATATACCGAACAAGAGAGGTCCCAGGACTGAGCCTTGTGGGACACCACTTGTAACTGGTTTGGAGTCTGACATGGCTCCAGCAATTCTAACCATGTGGGTTCTGTCCTTGAGCCAGTTTGCAATCCATCTAGTGACATAGGGGTTTATATTTAAGCTGGTGAACTTATCTATAATGCCCGAGTGGGGTATTGTATCGAAGGCTTTGCGAGGTCCAGGTAGGCTGTGTGGACCACCTTCCCTCGTCAATGGCCTTGGTGACTGTTTCAAAGAAATCAACCAGGTTTAAGAGGCAGGATCTGCCCTTAACAAAGCCGAACTGGGTAGGATCCAGTGTCTGTAGGTCCCCAATATCTTTATTTATGAGGTCCATGATGATCCTTTCCATAGCTTTGCAGACCAAGCTAGTCAGGCTTATAGGGCGATAGTTTCCAGGATCTGTTGAGGCACCACCTTTATGGAGAGGGACCACTGTTGCTGTACGCCACTCTTTGGGCACATATCCTGTAGTAAGGCTGAGATTGAACAGTAGTTTTATGTTTGGGTTTAGCTCTTCTTGGAGTTCATGTAGGACGCAGCCCGGGACACCGTCTGGTCCCATTGATGCTGTGTTTTTTGCTTTGGAGAGGGCGGCTCTTACCTGAGCATCTGAGATGTCAGGGGGACAGCACTCTGCTGGGATAGATATTTGCCCTTTTGGTGGAGAGGGGGGGGGGAGAAGTTTGCGCTGAATCTGTCAGCTAGGATGTTGGCAGTGTCTGTGGGTTCGGTGTATTTTTTGTCATTTTGGACTAATTCTGAGCATATCTGGGAATTACCACCCAGGTTCCTAACATAACTAAAGAAAGCTTTGTGATTATCCTTAGTGTCCTGTGCAATTTCTCTCTCAAAGCTGGCCTTAGACAATTTTATGAGTGCCCGTAGTTTTTTGCTAATACTGATCAGTGATGCCTTCCCTTTTTGGGATTTTGCTCTATCATTTAGTAGCTTCCTCCTTCTATTGTATAGTTTGTTTATGGCTGGGGTCCACCAGACAGGACGTCTGCCTTTGAAGGATTGGGTCTTGGTTTTATTTGGGATCACATGATCCATGCATTCCTGAAGGTTTTCATAGAATGAGTTTATAAAGGATTCTGTGGTCTTAGCCGTATTTTCCACAGGTCCGGGGGCTTTGAAGGATTCCACCTCTGTTTTGAGGAGTGTGAAATTTGCTTTAGAGAAGTTTTTCACTGTGGTTTTCTGGGCAGGGGGTGGAGTCGGGATGTGAATATCTAGTGAAATTAGTTTATGGTCTGATCTTACCAGTGAGGGGATACACTTCTGGTCTGGAGCATAGAGTCCCCATGTTGGTGATAATGAGGTCCAGTATGTTTTCCCTCTTTTGGGAGTGGTAACAAGTTGTTCCATAGCATTTGAGTTTATAAATTCTAGGAACCTTTGGGCTAGAGTAATGCTCCTAGTCTATGTTTGGGTAGTTGAAGTCGCCCAATATAATGGTGTTTGGAGAGACCTTCATATTTTCCAGTGTTCTCAGGAAGGCCGAGTGGGGTTCCTGGGTTTGGGAGGGTGGTCTGTAGCAGCTATGAACTGGAAGGCAGTTTTACCCACTGTTAGTTGCACATGGATAGACTCTGATGCTTCGTGCTTTGCCACCAACCTGGAGGTGTGGGTATCTTTGATGAATGTCGATACTCCCCCTCCTTTTGTGGTTCGGTCCAAGTTTTGGGGCCGAAAAGCATGGTATGAGGTATAACCTGGTAGTGCTGGGGTGCTCTCGGGAGCCCTGAACCAGGTTTCTGTTACTGCACAGATATCGATATTCTCCATGCTAAGGAGAGTTTCGAGTGCGTGCATCTTGAGGTTTAGACTTCTGGCGTTGAGTAGCATTACTCTTAGTTTCTTATCCCTTGTGATACCTATGGAGGTGGGTTTGTCTTTTGAGCCTTGCCTAAAAAAGGCACTATGGGGGTAGCAAGAGCCTGCCAATATCCAAAAGCCCAGGGGTGACAGGTGCAAGCTGTCCCTAGCGAAGCATCGTGGCTTGTCGAGCATATCATCCCAAGCTGACAGGCATTGGATCCCCTTTGAATGACACCAGTACTTAAGCCAATTGTTGAAATTGATCATCTTGTCTTCATATTGTGGCATCATTCTTGGTGAGGGTAAGATGCTACTCAAGGTCAGGGTCATACTGGCCTGGGCTACATGCTCAGAGCGCTCCTCTATGTCTTTTCATGTAGTCCAGGGAGGTATGTCTCAGGTCATTCACACCAGCATGGACAATGACTGAGTCATATTGGAGTGACCTGAGTGCTTGTGTTATGTGGTGGATCCTAGCGCCCGACAGGCTGCTCACCGTGACCCTTTCCTTGTTCAGCCTGGTGAGCGGGACGTCAGTGTGCCTGACGATAGTCACCTATTACAAGTGTATCAGGTGTGTTGTTTCGTCTTAAGGGCTGTGACTGTTCGGCACACTGGCTTTGTGAGATATGTGTTGCACGTGTTTTGTTTTGGGGTAGCGGTTGCTTGGGTGTCTGCTTTGGAGGTCTCTGCTGCTTAGGCAGATCTTTATTTAGAGCCTCCGAGTATGTTTTTGTGTGATTATGTGTTTGGTTTGCTGTCGTGGTAGGTCTATGTGAGACTGGAATTGTAGTGAGTGTGGTTTCCTTCTCCTCCTGACTGGTTATGCCAGTACTGAGTTGAGAGAGCTTGGCCTCCAGTTTGGCTATATGGTTGCATCTCTCACATTTGTTGGAATTTGTTGGGAGGAGGAGAGGGTTGTCTGTGTACATGAGGCAGTTGTAACATTGCCTCAAGATTCCCAGATTCACCAGCTGGACCGGAGAAGAGATTGACAACTGACCTTTGGACATGCTAGAATAATATTGGGAATTACTTTATAATTGAAAACAAGGGCCAGTGGGGAGTGAGGGGTGTAGTGCTTTTAATTTTTAGTGCTGACTTATATAATTGCTTTAGTGAGCAAGTGCCAGGTAACTTAAGTGCAATGTGTTACAGGTAACTTAAATGCAAAAACGACAAACAGTAACTTTCTTTCAAGTGAAACAAGGAAATAAGTACAGTAAGCAATGCAGATATCACTAGTGATCCACAGAAGTGCTGAGAAGCCGCGTATTAGGTGGAATTAGCGTTCCAGGGAAATAAGCAAACAAACAAGCATATAAACAAAGCTAGATTCAGCAGGCCTGGATCTAGTCTATGCTACAGCAAACAAGGTGTACCAATTTCAGTAAGATATAGTTCAAATATTCAGGCACTATATAATTCTATTTTCTTTTCCTCCTCCAATTTCCATGAAAACTCACCATGTTCCACCCAATCAGAGGGATCAAGCAGCCATTTAAATACAAAAACTGCTAAATAAGAGTGTCATCCCAAGAGGTTCCCCAAGACCAGAAAGGATCCAGAACTTAAGATTCTTTTTTAGTGCCAAAGAAACATGGGACCAGTGACCAGTTCTGAATCTCTGCAGTCTAAACAGATTTGTTCAAAAGACAAAGTTCCAGATGGTCACTGTTTAGGTCCATTCTTCCGTTTTGAAAAATGACTGGCTGTACTTGTTAGATCTCCAGGATGCATACTATCATATAAAAATAAAGGGGTAATCCAGGAGATTCTTATGCTTCCGACTATGAGCCAGTCAGTTCAGAGCACTGCCGTTTGGCCTCACCACAGCCACCAGGGTGTTCATCAAATGTATGGCAATGGTAGCAGCTCACTTGAAACTGCAAGGATTCCATGCATTTCCGTACTTAGATGGCTGGCTCATTACCACTCCAACCAGGCATCAGTTCATTATAGCAAGAGAAGAGGTCATCCATACTTGCACAAGGTTATGAATAACCATAAATTTCATGACATCAAACCTACTTCCAACTCGTTCTAGAATTCATAGAAGCAGTACTAGACCCAAGGTCAACAATAGCGCCTCTTCCCCTTCCCAGAGTTCAAACTTTAAGGTCACAAGTCAACAAGATACTTTGCAGTACCACAATCTCGGCTCACCTGGTTCTACATGCTCTAGGATTAATGGCAGCAGCGATAACCCTTTTTCCACTAGTCAGGTTTCACTTGAGAATCCTCCAATGGATGTTGGCGTCTCGATGGTCGATTCTTCAACATCCTTAGTCTGCTCCAATACGAATTACTAACTTGTGCAAGAAAAGTCTGATGTGGTGAATCCAGACGGGTTAATTGCTACTGGGGTGTCCATTTGTTCCCTCGCAGCCCAAGGCCATAGTGACCATGGACTCTTCCCAGCTAGGGTGGGGAGGGCATTACTTGCGAAAGATGGTCCAGGGCATGTGGTCCCCCAAAGAGGCCAATTTGCTATCATCGTACTGGAGTTGAGAGCAGTGTTTTTAGCATTGCAAGCCTTTCAGGATGCTCTCCTCTCAGGAACAATTTCAATTCAGACAATGTCAGTGGTTTGGTGCATCAGCAAACAAGGAGGAACCAGATCGTACCCCCTATGTCAAGAACCACCAAAAATGTGGCAATTAGCAACATCTTCCAACTGTTTTCTCTCTGCAATGCATGTTTCAGTGAAATCTAACATGCTAGCAGTCAAGCTGAGCAGGTGTGTACTGTTACCTCACAAGTGGTCCCCCAGCCAGAAAGTAGAACAGATATTCCGTAAAGGTGGACAAAGCAAATGAACACAAAAAGGAATACCACCCGACTCAGACAGCAAAAAATAAGTCCTGAACTCCAGGAGCGTACCCTCAAATCTGGTTACAGTTGGAAGTATAAGTGAAATCAATGAAATGCAAGTCCAAAAAATCCAACGTTAGAAACCACAGATGGACAAAGCTTCAACGATAATTCTTTAATTTGTAAAACAGACAGAAGTTCAAATAAATCCAAGCGCTTTCGCCTGAGTAGTCTCAGGCTTTTTCAAGGTTAAATTAAGCGTATGGCCTTACTGTTTTTATATTCAGCTCGATAGGCCTAATGAAATAATTAATTACAATCAATCAACATTTAAAGTGCAACAGTGCTTTACTGGACATTTTTTCTTTCAGGTTATAAATGTTCTTCAATCTCACAATACTTTGTATGTTCATTCAGGATGCATTATAGTAATTTGTCCATAAGAATTTGATACATCTGCTTAACAAATATGTTTAAAACAAAAGAAACTGACAGTTATTTAAATTTAATATACAAATATGTTAAAAAGTTTTAATACATTAAAAAGTTTTAATACATTAAAAATGAACTACAAAACTTTAAAAGTGTATTGAACTTGTTTACTTACACTAGAAACCAGAAAATAAACCATATATAAATTATGTCTGTAAATATGGTACATCAGTTTCTAAAAATTGTCCTTAAAAATTAATCAATAATAAATATCTTTCACTTAATCTGGGAATCAATATTTTATTTCATTTGATATCCAAAATTGATATTATGGAAACCAAAAATATTAAGAATAAATAAATAAATAAATAAATTATAATTTGTTTCTTTTGATCTTTAATATACTGTTAATACTGATACTATCATTCATCCCCGGATTATTTGAAGCATCTAATCTAAGCTGCCCCATTAACTCTCTACTCTCTAAGTAACTTTCCCAGTCTCCAGAACAGATATTCCACAAATTAGGGCAGCCTTGATGCAATCTCTGCCATCTCCCCTAAATAAGTGCACCAAGTATTTTGCACTAATCCCCCCCCCCCAAACCACCACCACCACAGGGAGAGTCACAGAGGGATGCTCATCTCAACAATTGCCTGCCCCCCCTCCCCCTGCTGATTACTGTATACATATAGCCCAATTCCCCAAATTCTGAAGTTCCTTCAGAGAGCTGCTAGGTTGAAGACCAAGGTCATTTTTATTGTCCCTTTTTGGCCTCGACAGATTTGGTTTCCCTTCCTGTGGCCTCACTTAATTCACCATCCTTTGATCGATTCTGGACCCAGCTCCAGACCTCCTGTCTCACCCAAAGGTCATGAATCATATGGACCTTCCGAACCTCAAGCTGACAGCTTGGTTTCTCCAATTCCAATAATAGCCAGAGAATCTATGCTCTCTTCCCATGTTTGTCACATCTTGTCTTCCCTTAAGTCGTCCACTAGGAAACTTTACACTAGTACGTGGTAAAGATTTGTACACTGGGCTCTTCTAAAGCTCTCGGCCCCAGTCAGTCATGTGCTGGTGTTCTTGATGCTACTGTTTAACCAAGGGGACAGTTAAACAGTGAAAGTCCAGTTAGCAGCAATTTCCACATTGGATTTGATGGCTGTCCACTAATTTCTCATTAACTATGCAAGTCTGCCCATAATTGTGACCTTAAATGTTTGTCTTGGAAGACCTTGCTTTTAGTTGCCAGCATAGGTTGGTACTAGGCTATCGGCCCTAGGGCCTATACAAGCCTAGCCATAACAATTCCCTGGCTATTTCTTCCCACACTATTTACTTCCCTGAACCCCTGTCTAGCAGGGCGACTGACGTGATCCCTGGGGTGAATTTCCTTTCTCCTGTCCAATCATCAAGGTTCCTTTTGAAGAGGGCCAAAGAGGCACTTTGCTTGACATGTATGGGCAGTCTATTCCAGAGTCTGGGGAGTCTCTGGGTCAGGAACCTATCCCTCCAGCATGTTTTGTTTATTGTGATGACAAGATTTAGATCCCTGGAGCGTGTGGCTCTGAGGGATTGGGATTTCTTTAAGTGTAGCATGTCCCAACAGCTCTGGGTTTGACATGGCCTTGTATGTTAAGCAGAGATCGCCTCTGAGTAGACGCTATGCGACAGAGTATAGCTGGAGTTTTTTAAGTCGGTCAGCATAGGGCATCCGCTTTAGGCCTGTGATTATTTTAATGAGATATTTCTGCGGCCTTTCCAGTTGTTGCAGATGTCTTGAGAGGTACATACCAAATGGGGCGTTGTATTCTATAATGAGAGATGAGTGCAGTGGGACAATGACTTCCTTTTTTCTGGATGAAAAGCCCTTAGTGATGAGGTGTGCCACATAGAAGGATTTCCTGACTGTTGTGGCTATGTGGTTATTGAAGGTGAGACCACTGTCCACTTGTGTCCCTAAATCTATCACAGTTTCGGTGTTTAGTGTACTGCCACCTATGTGATAATTCACGGGTACATGTTTTTTCCCAAAGGGGATAACTGTACATTTCTTGGCATTGAGCTTAAGCCCATGGCTCTGGCACCAAGCATCTGTTTCTGTAAGGCCCTTTTGTAGAGTATTCACATCATTTGGGGATTCAATAATGGCTCCCAGTTTGCAGTCATATGCCAACTTTGTTAGCCAGAGTCCCTTAGTGTTGGGCTGTACTTCAGAGAAGTAGATGCCAAACGAGAGGTCCCAGAACTGAACCCTGAGGTACCCCACTTGTCACTTGTCTGGAGCTGGATTTGGAGTCCGCTACTTTTACAGTGTGGGTTCTGTCTGTAAGCCAGTTGGCAACCCATCGAGTGACGTAGGGATTAATGCCCAGCTTAGTAAGTTTATCTATGATTCCAGAGTGGGGATGGTGTCAAAGGCCTTGTTGGGGTCCAGATAGGCTGTGTGGACGGCCTTAACCTCGTCCACGGCTCTGGAGACTGATTCAAAGAAGTTATAAGTTCCGTGATAATACGTTCCTTGGCCTTGCAGATCAGGCTCGTCAGACTGATGGGGCGGTAGTTCCCGGGATCCAAGGTGGATCCCCCCTTGTGGAGTGAGATAACTGTAGCTGTGCACCACTCAGTGGGCATGAAGCCTGAGGTGAGGGTATGATTAAACATGACACTTGGGTGAGGTGCCAGTTCATTTTGTAGTTCATGTAGTACACAGCCCGGGATGTCATCTGGTCCCATGGATGCTGTATTCTTAGCTTTGGAGAGTGCGTTTTTTACCTGTGTGGTCATTATTACTGGAGTTTGGCAATTTTCCAGTATTGAGATAGGCCATTTAGGGGGTGAGAGGGGGGTGAAGTTGGCACTGAATCGATCTGCCAGGATATTGGCAATATCCTGGGGATCAGTATATTTAATGCCATTCTGTTGTAGCCCAGAGCAGATCTGAGCATTGCCATTTAGATTCTTGACATAGTTCTAGAATGCCTTGTGGTTGTCTTTGGAATCTTTGGCAATTTTATTCTCGTAACTAGCTTTGGAAGATTTTATGAGGGATCTCAGCTTCTTACTGAGGCTGGTAAGGGAGTTTTTTGCATCCTGGGATTTTCCTCTTCTGCAACAGTTTTTTTTTTTTTTTTTTTTGTTGTAAAGTTTGTTTCTGGCAGGGGACCACCAGATTGGCTTCCTTTTTTTGGAGGAGAGCATCTTGGTTCTATGGCACGATTCATCCACGAATGGATGTGCTCATACAGTGCCTTAATGTAGGACTCAGCTGTCGAAATTTCTGTTCCCGTTTGCATGGGTGTTATGAAGGTTAACTTTTGACTTGTATCATGAAGTTGGCCTTGGAGAAGTTTTTTATGGAGGTTTCTTTACTGTGGGGGGTGGGATGTGGATGTTAAGGGTGATTAGCTTATGGTCTGACCTGACCAACGAGGGGGTGACCATAGGTGTGGAGCATCGATTTCCCATGTTGGTAATGACCAGGTCTAGGATATTGGAGCCCCTGGTGGGACTATGGATTAGTTGATCCAGGGCATTGGAATTTATGAATTCCAAGAACCATTGGGCAAAGGTGTTGGTACACGAGTAGTTTTCCCAGTTAATGGCAGGGTAGTTGAAATCACCCAGTATTAGGGTGTTTGGTTGTATATTAATATTTTTCAGTAAGTTTAGAAAGGTGTAGTGAGAATCTTGGGGCATGGTGGGGGATCTGTAGCAAGCTACAGTTTGGATTGCAGTCTTACCTAGTGTTAGTTGCACCTGGAGAATTTCAGACGCGTTGTGTTGGGCAACTAACCTGGTGGTTTTAGTATCACTTCTACCAGACAAATTTTGGAAATTCAGACATTGTCGGTGAAACCACCATACCTAATTTTCTATAAGGATAGTCATCTTACGAACTTTTGCTTTTTTTTTGCCCAAAGTAGTATCACATGTCAACATTAATCAATTTATTAATCTACCAGTTTTCTTCCCAAACTATTCCAACAAAGGAGAATACTTTGTACATTTGCTAGATGTGCAAAAACAATTAAGTTTCTGTGTTCATAGAGTAAGATAACAGAAGGACTGATCAATTGCATCATTTGCTGGCTTGAAATTGGGCTCACCTGCATCTAAAGTCACCTTAGCTAAATGGCTTACTGTTTTTCCTTTGTAACAAATCAGGAATGACTTTGCCTTACAAAGTGTGGGCTCATTCTGCCAGAGCTGTAGCTACCTCTTCAGATTTCCACTCAAGAATTTTCATGGATGTGTTCAGCAGCAACTTGGGCTGTTAGCTGCCATCTCTAATTACCGTTTTGGCTTCATGGAAATTCCCATCATGTCCCTAGCTTAGTGCAAAACTTTTTTGAAGGGAGTCCTCCTTCTCAGGCCTCCAAACAGCCACCAGAACCCTGGGACCTAAACTTAGTTCTCACATCCCTAATTTCTTCACCCTTTGAGCCATCTTCCTCATCGGATCTGAAGTTATCTTGGAAAACACTATTCTTAGCCATTACTTCTGCTTAGGAGAGTCTCAGAACTGCAAACTCTTACTATTCAACCTCCTTACATTGTTTTCCACAAGGATAGAGTCTCACTTAGGACTAACCCTTCCTTTCTTCCTAATGTATGCTCAGAACATTATCTTAACACTACAATTGAGCTACCAGTGTTTTTTCCAAATCATTCTAATAAATCTGAATATGGGCTACACCAATTAGACGTTCATAGATTTCTCAGGTTTTACCTACACAGGACTAAAGATTTCAGAAAATAAGATCAATTATTTGTTTCCTTTTTGGCCAAAAATAAAGGCTTGCCTATTTCTAAGATTACCCTTTCAAAATGGGTTTCAGATTGCATTTCCTTTGCTTATCAGACTGCTGGTAAACAGTTACCCGACAAAGTAAAATGCCACTCTACAAGGGCATTATCTGCTTCATGTGCCTTTAGATCTAGGCTCCCAATTGATACTATTTGTGCAGCAGCTACTTGGGCAAGACCACGTACCTTTGTCACTCATTACAAATTGGATTTCGCCTCCCGGGACAGGTCATCCTTTGGGTCCACTGTGCTGAAGAGTCTCTTCACTTGAGCCACCCGGGATAAAGATGCTAGGGACACTGTCCCGTCCAGCAAGAATTACGGCGAGATAGGACTACATAACATAAAGAAGTTATGTACTTACCATAACGTTCCATGTTTGTAGTCCATCTCTCCTACATTCTTGCGTCCCTCTCTCCTGCCCCCTTTCTGTTCCTGGAGGATCTGGTGGACTATACTTATGCTGTCTGACCTGGTTGTAGTTGTTGTCCACCTGACATAGACATTGTTACACAATGGTCTGTCTGTATTTACACTTTTTTTCATAGTTTCATAACTATTAGGTAATTATTGCTTTCTTGCAAACAAGGTCTGGGGAATTGCTGTGAGGCACCATGGGATAGGGGTTAGCTTCGAGCCAGTAAAAGCTCTCTAGCTTTAGTATCGTCCGAGTCGGAGTTGAATATCTGCTCCAAACCCATCCAGCAAAAATGTAGGCGAGATGGACTACAAACATGGAACGTTATGTTAAGTACATAACTTCAGCCCATCAGACAGGCTGATCAGTTGTGCCTCCTTTCATCCCAAACCCCTATGGAAGGCAGTTAACCAAACTATCTCTACCTGGATTTCCAAAGCCATCACCTTCTGCTGCAAATACCATGGGAAATACCTGCAAGGCGCTGTCAAAGCACACTCCTCCAGGGCTATGGATTCCTCAGGAGCCTTCTTCAAAGGTCTGGATACCTCTGCCATTCTTGAAGCAGCCACTTGGTGGTCAGTGCACACCTTCACCAAACATTACAAGTAAGACCACAATTCCAAGACCAGGGTGGGTTTTGCCTGGGCTATCCTTCACGAATTCCTGGAAAGCACCTCTAGACCACCACCACCCCTTCAGAGCGAGCTTTGGCACTTACCCAGATATTCAATACCTCAACGTGGGAATAAAAGGATATAGAAAAGTTGTGTAAAATCTTACCATAACCATAGATGTCCTTCTCTTCCATGTTGCATTATTCCTTTCCAACCTCTTTCCCTTCCTGTGAGGCTGCATTTCCCTTTCTGGGTGGCACAGCACTGGCATTGCCTTTACTAGGACTGGTCTGACTGGGGCTTACATTTCTGAGGGCTGGTGCGTGCAGACGTCACGTTCATGGCCCATGTTCCTTGAGCCACGCCAGACATCCCATGCACCCTACAGGGACTGAACTTTTGTATACTGGCCAGATGTTCACGAAGCCAGAGGAGTAAACCCATATGTTGAATACTACAACATGGAAGAGAAGGACATCTATGGTTATGGTAAGGTTTTACACATCTTTTCTTTCCATGTATAATCCTGGTCAATTAAGCTACTTAACTGTAACTCTCTGATTTTTTTACTAAGTGTTTTAGAATTGCCTCATCGCCCTAGAGCCGTTCTGTCAGTTCTGTGACTACCTTGTCCACCCTCATACTGCAGCTTTTCTTTTGATATCTCTAATGCAGTAACGTGTTTGTACACTCATACCCTTGTGATGCTTTACAAACTGAACATAGTTGCCAGAAACGGACCTCTCTGGTTTGACTGTGTTCTGGCATATCCTTTCTTGAGGGCCTCCCAAGAATCATGTAGCTGGGGGACTCTACCCATCAGTGAGGAAGAATGAGAAGGACCACATCATATTAGGAGTTGTGCTTACCATAACTTGATATTTGTGTTGTCCATTCTCATTCTTCCTCACCTTCCTTCCCAGCCATTCCCCGGCCTTGTTAATTCTAGGAGGATATTGGATATTCGGAGACTTTGAGTTCCAGGTTTTTAGTCATTCTTTTCTTTCTGTCCTCTCTATAAATCAGCAGACGTAGGCCGAAAACTCAATCTGAGGAGTTAGAGGTGGGTGTTGAATTGTGGAAAGAGGGAGGAGCTTGAGATTGTGATCTGAAATCTGGAAAATGCTGCCGAGTCAGATCCAAGGGTCAGATCCATAACCAATCAGTGAGGAAGAATGAGAGTGGACAACACACACACACACCAAGTTATGGTAAGTACATAACTTTTATTTCACCCTTCCGGCAACTTCAGAGTTACTTCTAAAGATTTTCATTTGGTTCCAAAGAAATGGAGCCTTAGACTCGTACTGGACCTGAACAACCTAAACCAGTTTATATTGAAAGAAAATTCAGAATGATCTGTGTGCAAGCTATATAGTGCCATCTCTTTCATAAGAATTGGATGCAATGTTTTGGGCACTAGAATGCTTGCTTATTTACAAGCTCAGAAGAATACTTCTGTGTTTCAGGGTCAAAACCAATCACTGCTAGATGCCCTATTCTCATGTTGCAGTATTCCAACTCTTGGGTTCTCCCTCTTGCTACATGAACGTCCAGCCAGTATACAAAAGCTTCTCTTCACTGATAAATGTGTGGGATGTCTGACGTTGGCTAAGGGAACGTGTAAAAGTGACATCTGCACGCACCGGTCCTCTGAACTTCTCTGCCATCAGTTGAAAGTCAGCTGTTCCTACTGTACCAGCCATTGGATCGAATAATTCTAAGGTAAGTACCCTTTAGGGACGTTTTATGTGGGTCACTGCATGCCTGTGTTGGGTTCATGTCATCCTGGAAGGGAAAGTGTAGGTGCGGCTGTCAAATCCCAGATAGATGCCCACGAGCTTTGCCTTTTTTGTTTAGGGCCTATGCACGACCATAAGTCCTGCTGCATCTGCCAGGCATTCGTTCCGAAAACCCTGCATAGCCATCTGCACATATTAAACTTTTATCAGATAATCCGCTCCTCAAGTGCTTAGCTTTAGGTATGGAGGGGACGTCCTTTCAGCCCGAGTCGCCCAAGAAAAGGGCCAAAATCTCTAGACCTGAATCTGGAGCTGCACCTCCTCCATCCAACGATGTTCATCGTGTTACCCTGCTGCAGTCATCACACTTGGGTTATCCTGTCGTCAGGCGGTCCCGCAGTCGGCCGGAATTCCAAAGTCTTGGTCCGGCGTCGGTTGCTGACGCTTCTTCCCTGACGTCAGTGCGCCAGGGGTATAAATGCATCAGACGCCATTTTCTTCAGTCTTTCTTGCCGCGCGGTGCCCGAAGCAGAAGCAATTCGCAAGTGCCGGTCGGCCAACTCCTGAGATTTTCGAAGTCGATTTTCAGATCTGAAGTCTTCAATAAAGCTAAGTACCCCGTTGGGGAAACTTTTCTTGCTTCAGACCGATGTCGGAAAAAGTTAACAATTGTATTTCTTGTGGGAAGCAAATACCTCATAAGGATTTTCATTCTTACTGCATACCTTGCCTAGGCCCAGACCACGACATCACTGGTTGTCGTTTTTGTGCTAGGTTTAATAAGCGTACTATAAAAAGACGCTTTGATTTTGCAAGACGCTACTTCGGTAGAAAACTTAACTACACTATGCCGTCGGAGCAACCTACTACCGGCATGCACAAAAAACGCAAGGACAAGGACAGGCAGTCTAGACCCAGGCCAGACTCCGAGGCTTCGGCTGATCCGGTCTCCGGTTCACCGGTCTTCAGTGAGGCTCCGACGCAGCCCCTGACTACCGCAGCTCTTGAACCCGAGACCGCTTCGGGGCTTTTGGCGGAGAGTACTAGGCCGACTCAGCCATTTTGTTTAGCCCCTACCGACAACACTGCTGATAAAGATGGTGCTACCGAAACACCTTCGGTTTCTGAAGGCGTCTTCAGACCGACGCTCACCATAAAAACGTATCCTAAAACTAAGACTCCTATTAAACCTAAAAAGACTGCACTTCAGTCTCCAGTTCAAGGCCCCATGCCTAAGAAGCAGATGCTCAAAATGGCTGAAGATTTGATCTCTCTAATCAGGGGTTCCCAGCCCCCACTAGACAAGAGGAAGATTATGCCTCCTCTGAACAAGTGTCTATTTCCTCAGGCTCCTCTGAGGACCAAGATTACTCCTCCTCCCCTTATGAAGATTCTGATGCTGAGGATTCTATTCCCTCAGCTTCTCCTCCTGAAGACTACTCCTTTGGGGAAACTTTACACACTATGAGGGAACATTTCCACTGGGAAGGTCAGGACTACTCTGACTCAAAGAAAAGGCTCAAAGAGTTTCTTTTACTCCCCCAGCACAGACCACTTGCCATCCCCCCAGTTTTAGACATTGTGGATGATGTTTACTTAGAATCCAGTTTAAACCCAGATTCTCTGCCTCCTGCTCCAGCCAAACCTGACAGATACTATAGAGTTCCTGACTCCCACAAATTCCTTTGTAAAAGCCCTGTTGCTGATCCAGAGACTATCTCCCAGGGTCTCAAAGGGGCTAAGGCTTCTATGGCAAAAAATCCTGTACTCTCTGAAAGGGACTCCAGAGCACTAGACAGGTGGGGGAAAAAGGTTTACACCTCAGCCACTCTAGCTATGAGGGCACTAAATTGCCAGTTTCACATGCTAAAATATCAGCAATTTCTAATGTCTCAGTTAAAACAGAAAATGAGCACACTCCCTCAGCAGTCTGAATTGAAAGAAATGCAGGATCTGTTACATGCAACTGAACAGGTGGGCAAACATACTTTACAATGTGGTTTTGATTCTTTGGAGGCTTCCTGCAGAGCAGCTATCACTGGGTCTGTTATACGTAGGCATGCTTGGTTAAAGGAACAAACTCTGCCTGATCATGTTAAAGCAAAGCTTCTAGATGCTCCCTTACAGCAGGATGTTCTTTTTGGAGTTAAAGCAGAAGAAGTCTTGAAGAAAATGGAGGATAAGGCAAAATCTATGCAGACAGTCAAAGATTTTCTACAGGTACAACCCCCTCGCTTCAGCAGAAATTGGGCAACAAAAAATTGGTCCTTTCCAGCTACTGACAGACCACAGAGGGGGAAATACAGGCGTCCAAGAGGCAGAGGGCAACCACAAGCCCAGTACAAACCTCGACAGTGGGGCACTGCACCACAGAAAGGAGGAGAAGACAGGTCCCAAACTACCAGGAGGCAAACTCATTGACTTGCACCTCATCTGGCCAAGCAACACTCTCTTGGCAGCCCCCTTGGGAGGAAAACTCGCACTTTTTTCAGACAGCTGGCACATTGTCACAAAGGACAAATGGGTCCTAGACATAATTTCACGAGGATACAGATTCCATTTTCACACCTTGCCAATGAAAAGAGGAATGCCAAACCTGCCACAAAATCAATGGGCAGAGGCACAAAAACAAATTACAGCTCTCATGGACATGAGAGCCATTCAACTGGTACCTACTCCAGAGCAAGGCCAAGGATTTTACTCAAGACTCTTTCTAGTGCCCAGAAAGGACAATGCCTGGAGACCAATTCTGGACCTTTTAGTTCTAAACACCTTCTTACAAGTACCCAAATTCAAGATGCTAACACTACAGCAGCTTCTTCCCATGTTGGGCAAGAAAGCATGGCTTGTAACATTGGACCTCAAGGAGGCATACCTGTATGTCCCCATCGGACAAAGTTGCAGAAGATACCTCCGTTTTATTGCAGGTTCAACCCATTACCAATTCTCTGCACTCCCCTTTGGCTTATCTACTGCACCTAGGGTCTTCACAAAATGCCTGGCACCAGTAATTGCATACTGCAGACAAAGAGGAATTCAAATATACCCATACCTGGACGACTGCCTCATCCAAGCAGAAAGCAAGGACAAACTCTTACAACATCTGGCTTTTGTAAAACATCATCTAAGTTGCCTGGGGTACACAGTAAATGAAAAGAAATCAAAACTAGTACCCTCACAAACCATGACATTCCTGGGTGCCAGCTTGAATACAACGGCCCAGAAGGCTTATCTGACGCCAGACAAACAACTGCAACTGACTCTATATTTCAAAACAATGGCAACAAAGACCCAACTACCTGAAAGAAAAATTCTGCAGGCCTTGGGCTTCATGGCATCTTGCATACTACTAATACCATTTGCAAAGCTGCATATGAGGAAATTACAGTGGTACCTAAAAAGCGTATGGTCTCAACACAACCACAGCTTGGACACAATGATCTCTCATTCCCTGTCTACAACAGGAGTTTCTATGGTTGTCACAGGCATGTCACCTCAACAAGGGTCAGCCTTTCACCTTGCCCCCAGCCAGGCAAACTATGACAACAGATGCATCGGACTACGCCTGGAGGGCACACATGGCAGGACAAGTGCGTTCAAGGCATATGGACTGCAGATCAAAGGAATCTGCACATCAATCAAAAAGAGATGCTAGCTGTACAGAGTGCTCTGACAGCCTTCAAGAATCTATTACATCCAGGACAACTTACAATAAGGACGGACAACACCACAGTAATGTGGTACATAAACAAGGGGGTACACGCTCCTACCCTCTATGCCTGCAAGCAATGACCTTGTAGAACACAGCTCTGGCCTACCAAGTTCAGTTACAAGCTCAATTCCTGCCAGGGAAAAAGAACACATTGGCAGACGACCTCAGCAGAAACATCATGGACCCCCACGAGTGGAAACTGGATCCACAAGTATTTGCAATGATAACTCAAAAATGGGGTCTTCCAGACATAGACCTGTTTGCCAGTCCTCAAAACTCAGCTAACAAAATTTTGTACAAGGACACTTCACCAGCAAGCTTGGAAAGTGGACGCACTCTCATTCAGTTGGAAAAACCTGACAGTATATGCCTTCCCTCCATTGCCTCTCCTCACAAAGGTGCTTCTGAAAGTCAGAAAGGAGAGACCACAACTGATACTCATAGCCCCAGAATGGCCATGCCAGCACTGGTACCCACTATTGAGGAATATGGCCCAGGGCCCACCTTGGATTTTACCACAAATTGCCCATTTGCTCACACAGCAAAACAGTCCGATTCTTCACAACCAGCTCAAAACCTTAAATCTGGCTGCATGGCATGTCACCTAAGCATCCAGCCAGCACCTCTTTCCCAAGCAGTTATGGATGTTATTCTGGAAGCTAGGAGCCCCAGCACCAGGAAGGCCTAGTCAGATAAATGGAAAAGGTTTTGCGCCTGGAACCAAGCTAAAGGCCAAAACACACTTCAGCCTCACATGCCTCAGATTCTACAGTACCTAACTGAGATGTTGCACAAAGGACTTTTTTTCTTCCATTAAAATCCACGCATCAGCTATTTCAGCCCACTACAACACTGATCCACCCTTATTTTCGCATCCACTTCTAAGGCAGATCCTCAGAGGGGCAAAAAACATTAGGCCCCCCAGGAGAGCACCTACACCAACATGGGACCTCAATTTTGTTCTGGAAAAACTTACGCTACCTCCCTTTGAACCATCTTTCTCTGCAGATCTACAGTTTCTATCATGGAAGACTGCCCTGCTACTAGCAATAACTTCAGCTAGAAGAGTCTCAGAGCTGCAGGCACTAATGGCGGTGGAACCTTTCCTCATTTTCCATCAAGACAGAGTTTCTCTACAAACTAATCCTTCCTTCATGCCTAAGGTGGTTTCCAGTGTGGCTCTAAATCAAACCATCCACTTACCTACCTTCTTCCCAAACCCACAGAACAAAGGAGAAAGACTCCTGCATTCCTTGGACATTCATAGGCAACTTCGTTACTACTTGGATAAAACTAAGGCTTTCAGAAAATCTGACCAGCTCTTTGTATCCTATGCTACAGCTTCACAAGGGAAGGCCATATCAAAACAAACAATTTCCAAATGGATAGGACATTGCATTCGTTTTTGCTATACCCATCATGGAAAACCAGTTCCTGCTACAATTAGGCCCCACTCTACCAGGGCAACAGCTACATCTACAGCCTTCCTCGGGGGGGTTCCTACCAAGGAGATTTTGGAAGCTGCAACTTGGAGTTCAGTACACACCTTTACCAAACACTATCACTTACCACTTTACTCTGACTAGAGCTGGCTTCGCCACTGCAGTTCTGCAGAGCCTTCTAGCCTCCTCTAACCCTCTAGAACTCCTCCACCCATCCTTAGCTTTGGGATTCTACCCAAGTGTGATGACTGCAGCAGGGTAACACGAACATAGTACAGTTTTGTACGTACCATAAATGTAGATGTTAGTGTTCACCCTGCTGCAGTCCAGGTTACCCTCCCTCCATCCCCTCTGATCTAACTGGCTAAAATCTCTACATTAACTTCCTGATGTATTTGTTTATAGCTGGAGGGATTTTGTGTTTGTACAGAAATTACTTAATATGGTACTAATTACTGACCACCTTTTTGGGGGCACCTGACATCTGGGGCAAGAAAAACTGAAGAAAATGGCGTCTGATGCATTATTTATACCCCTGGCGCACTGACGTCAGGGAAGAAGCGACAGCAACCGACGCCGGACCAAGACTTTGGAATTCTGGCCGACTGTGGGACCGCCTGACGACAGGATAACCCAAGTGTGATGACTGCAGCAGGGTGAACACTTGAACATCTACATTTATGGTAGGTACAAAACTGTACTTTCCTCCTGTGACGTCGACCTGCAAGATCTATCGGTTGCTGCCAATATGGGTACCAATGTGGAAGCAGCAGAACCCAGTGTGGAAGGCACGTCCTCTGTTTTGCATACATCTGCTTCCAGTGGCAAGGGGTAACCTCTGCTTCTACTGACCACCCAGACAGATCCGTCCATTTCACAGGTTACTGATCCCAGATGTTCTTCGTGTTTCACTGCTGGTCATTAATTTGGGTAATCTGCTGGCAGGTTGCCCTCAGTTGGCATGAATTCCAAAGTCTTGGGTCCTGCGCTGGTTGCTGTCTTCTCTTCCATGACGTCAGGTCGTCTGGTATAAAACATGCAGCCAACGCCATTTTTGTAGTCTTTCTTGCCGCGCGGTGCCTGAAGCAGAAGCATTTTCCAAGTGCTGTTCGGCCGACAACTGAAATATTCGAGTTTGAGTTTCAGAACCGAAGTCTTCACTAAAGCGAAGTACCCCGTTGGGGAAACTTTTTTTCTTGCTTTTTAGCGATGTCAGAAAAAGTTAATTGTATTACTTGTGGGAAGCAAATTACCTCATAAGGATTTCCATTTATACTGTATTCCTTGCCTAAGCCCTGATCACAGTGTGCCTGGCTGTCAGTTTTGTGCTAGATTTAACCAACGCACTATTAAGCGTTGGTATATTTTTGCATGAAAGTATTTTGGAAACTGATTTAACTACCCAGAAATGTCGTCGGATAGCGATCCGACTACTGGAGTACATAAACACAAAGAAAAGGACAGAGAAAGGCAGTTGAGATCCAAAACCGACGAAGCTTCTAAGCCAGTTGCCGGTTCACCGGTACTCAGTGAGGTCCTTTCGCAGCCCCTGCTACCCGCTACCTTCGAGTCGCAGCCCTCTACCGACACCCATGTGAAGTCCGGCATGCCGCAAGATACTCAAGACATTGGACCGACGGATGTATCTTCCTTCGGATGGGTCCAGAGCTGCTGAGCAGGCACCGGCTTCTTAGGGTGTATTCAGACCTCAACATTTATATATCAAACAGACAACTGCTGCAAAACCAAAGACAAAGGCAACCTCTAAAACTAAAAAACTGACTCATGAGCCACATGCACAGGCCTCTATGCCAGATGATCAAAATGGCTGAAGACCTTATTACCTTGATCAGGGGTACCCATCCCCCTCCAGATAAGAGGCCTAGGCAAGACACTGATTATGAATCTTCAGATCAGGTTTCTATTTCTTCTGATCAGGAATTATCTATACCTCCCTATGAAGATTCTGATGCTGAGGAGTCTATTCCATCTGCATCTCCTGAGGATTATTCATTTGGAGAAACCTTGCATACTTTGAGGGAGCATTTTCACTGGGAGAGTCAAGACTTCTCAGAATCAAAAAAGAGGCTCAGGGATTTCTTTCTCCCTCAGCACAAGCCTTTAGCCATTCCCCCTGTTTTAGACATTGTGTTTTGTGTATGATGTGTTTTTGGAGTCAAGCTTGACCCGTGACTCCTTACCTCTGGCTCCCAGTAATCTGACAGATATTACAGGGTCCCTGACTCACACACATTTTTATTTAGAAACCCTGCTGCTGATCCTGAAATTATTTCACAGGGTCCAAAGGGAGTTAAGGCCTCAACAGCAAAAAATCCTTCCCCCTCTGACAGAGATTCAAGGGCATTAGACAGATGGGGGAAAAAAAGGTTTATACATCTGCAACCTTGGCAGTCAGGACCTTAAACTGTCAATTTCATATGCTTAAGTACCCAACATGTTATGGGTTTGCTGAAACAAAAAATGATGTTGGTTTCAGAATGTGCAGAGAATAAAGAATTGCAGGAATTATTGCATGCAGCTGAAAAGTTGAAACGTACTTTGCAATGTGGTTTTGATTCCTTAGAGGCCTCCTGCAGGGCCACAGTTACTGGATCTGTGATTAGGAGGCATGCCTGGTTAAAGGAACAAAATTGGCAGTTGTTAACCCAGGACAAGTGGGTACTAAACATAGTATCACAGGGATACAGATTCCATTTCCACACTGCCAATGGCAAACGGTTGGCCAGATCTGCCCAAAAATCAATGGGCAGAGGCACAGAAACAGGTTACGTCCCTCATGGATAATGGGGGCCATTCAACCAGTACCAGAACAGGAAAAAGGACAAGGTTTTTACTCAACTGTTCTTGGTACCCAGAAAGGACAAGGCCTGGCGGCCAGTACTGGATTTATCGATTTTGAACACTTACCTGGACTTCCAAAATTCAGAATGCTGACTTTGCAGCAGCTTCTACCCATGCTGGGCAAGAATGCTTGGCTGGTGACATTAGACCTAAAAGAGGCATACCTGCATGTCCCAGTAAGACAATTGTGCAGAAGATGCCTCAGATTCAAGGCTGGCTTAATGATTACCAGTTCTCTGCACTGCACTGCCCTTTGGCTTATCTACTGCGCCCAGGGTCTTTACAAAGTGCCTGGCACCGGTAATTCCATTTTGCAGACAAAGAAATATACAAATGTATCCTTACTTGGACGACTGTCTCTTTCAAGCAGAGAATAAGGACACTTTTCTTCGACACCTGGCATTTGTGAAAAGGCTTCTAACATGCCTAGGGTACACAATAAACTAAAAGAAATCACAACTGGTACCCTCTCAAAAGATAACATTCCTGGGTGCAAGCTTGAATACAACTGCCCAGATGGCTTATCTTATGCCAGACAAAAGCAACTGACTACTTACTTCAAACTGATGGCAACAAAACCCCATTCTTCTGCAAGACAGATTCGGCAGGCTCTAGGCTTCATGGCATCCTGCATCCTACTAATTCCATATGCAAGACTGCATATAGGTTCATAGATTAGTGCTAAGCTAACTGCTCTTGCGAGCCATTTTAAGCCTAGCCAATTATCCCTTGTGAGACTCGAACCCCACACCTTGTGTTTGTAAGGCAAATACCTTAACCATTAGGCCACCCTCCCAACCCTGAGGAAACTTCATTGGTACCTAAAAAGTTTATGGAGTCAACATTCACACAGTCTGGAAACAATTATCTCTCTTGCATACTACTAATACCATTTGCAAAGCTGCATATGAGGAAATTACAGTGGTACCTAAAAAGCGTATGGTCTCAACACAACCACAGCTTGGACACAATGATATCTCTCATTCCCTGCCTACAACAGGAGTTTCAATGGTGGGCAAAGGCCTGTCACCAAAATGTACAGTTTTGTACCTACCATAAATGTAGATGTCCGATAGGTATGCATCTGCAGTCATCACATATGGGTTGTCCTGCCTCAGGCAGCCCTTTGGTCGGCCGGATTCCAAAGTCTGGGTCCGGCGTTGGCTGATGTCGCCCTTTCCCCGACGTCAGAGCGCCTGGGGTATAAAAGCGTCAGCCGACGCCATCTTCCTCAGTGTTTCTTGCCCCAGATGCCAGATGCCCTCAAAGGAAGGCTAAATTTGGAGAAATGCAATAAATTCCAAACATGCACAGAAATATATATATATATATATATATATATATATATATATATATATATATATATATAAAACAAATACACCATAATAGATAACCCCAGCTAGCTATGAGAGGGAAAAGTACCCAGTAAATACCAGAGGGGAAGGAGGGAGGGTAAACCTGACTGCAGATGCATACCTATCGGACATCTACATTTATGGTAGGTACAAAACTGTACTATGTCCTTCAAGGATGCATCTGCAGTCATCACATATGGGTAGAATACCATAGCCAATCTGGGGGTGGAGGATCTATGTAAAGGATGGTGTAGCTAAAATGCCCTGCAGGACTGCCGTAGCAAAGCCTGCTCTGGATCTGGAATATAAAGGTAAATTGTAATGCTTGGAAAATGTATGCACGGAGCTCCATGTAGCAGCTTCTAAAATGTCCTTGGTGTAGCCACCCCTCTTAAGAAGGCTGTGGAGGTGGCTGTGGCTCTGGTGGAATGAGGTCTAATGTTAGCTGGCACAGTTTTTCCATGAAAGGAATAACAAAAACAAATGCAATTCCCTATCAGTTTTGAAATTGTCTGTTTGGAAATTGCTTTTCCTTGTGCACCAGCAGCATATGCTACCAACAGCTGGTCAGTTTTTCTGTAGCTTTTAGTTCTGTCCAAGTAGTAGCACAACTGTCTGTGTATGTCCAGGGTGTGCAGAAGTTTCTCCCCTTTGTTTTGTGGATTTGGAAAGAAGGTAGGCAGTTGAATAGCTTGGTTTAATGAGACCCTGGATACCACCTTTGGCATAAATGAAGGATTGGTTCTCAATGAGACTCTGTCCTGATGAAAAATAAGAAATGGCTGTACTGCCATGAGGGCCTGTAACTCAGATACTCTTCTTGCTGAGGTTATGGCCAGAAGGAAGGTGGTCTTCCAAGACAGGAACTGTAGTTCTGCAGATGCTGCTGCTTCAAAGGGAGGCAGTGTTAGTTTTTCCAACACAAAGTTAAGGTCCCAAGTAGGCACTGGAGGTTTCCTTGGAGGATTGATGTTTTTAATTCCTCTTAGAAACTGTCTTAGGAGAGGATGAGAAAAGACAGGTGGATCAGTATTGTACTCTGCTGAAATTGCTGAAGCATGAATTTTAATGGAAGAGTAAGACAGGCCATTGTGGAGCATTTCTGCCAAGTATTCCAGGATATGTGGCATGTTCATCACTGTCGCATCTAGGCCCTTTGTGGTGTTCCAAGTGTGAAATCTTTTCCATTTTGCTGAATATGCCTTTCTTGTGGAAGGCCTGCGCGCTTCCATGATGATATCCTTCACTCTCTTGGATAGCTTATCCTGAGGAGGAGTCAAGGTATTTTCCAGGCTGTTAGTCACAAGGTTTTCAGGTTGGAATGCAGAGTTTTGTAATTGTGCTGTGTCAGGAGAAGTGGCCATTGAGGAAGAGGCCATGGTTTCGTGCGTGACATGCTCTTTAACAGTGGGTACCAGTGCTGTCTTGGCCAGTCAGGAGCTATCAGAATCACTTTTGGCTGCTCTGTCCTGATCTTCAGTAAGACCTTGGTCATTAATGGAAGAGGTGGAAATGCATACACTGTTAGAGTTCTCCAGCTGAAAGATAGGGCGTCCACTTTCCATGCTTGTGGGTGGTATGTCCTTGAGCAGAATTTCTTCAGCTGATGATTGTGGGGGGAGGCAAAAAGATGTATGTCTGGCCTTCCCTGTGATTGTGATCTGTAGGAAGATGTCTGGGTGCAGCATCCATTCGTGTGCATCCATGATATTTCTGCTTAAGCTGTCTGCCAGTATGTTGTCTTTTCCTGGCACAAACTGGGATTGAAGGTCTATATTGAGTTTCAAGGAAAGTTACCATAGATTCATTGCCAGTCTGCAAAGAGGGTAGGAATGGGTGCCTCCTTGCTTGTTTATGTACCACATAACTGTGGTGTTGTCTGTCCTTATTAGCAGGTGGCCTTGATGCAGAAAGAGTTTGAAGGCCTCGATTGCATGCATCACTACCAGCATTTCCTTTTGGTTTATGTGCATGCGTAGCTCCTTTTGTGACCATAGTCCTTGAATACATCTGCCCTCCATGTGCACTCCCCAACCGTGGTCTGAAGCGTCCGTTGTAATGTTTTAGCTGGCTGTTGGCTTGCTGAAGGGCAGACCCCTGTTTGACTGGCTTGCTGCCCACCACAGAAATTCCTTTTGGAGGCATGGAATGAGTGGGATCAAAGTTTCTAAGCTGTGACTGTGCTGAGTCCATAAACTCCTTAGGTACCATTGTAGTTTCCTCATATGCAGCCTTGCTTGGGGAATCAGAAGAATGCAAGATGCCATGTAACCCAAGGCCTGCAGGATTTTCCTTGCAGTCAGCTGAGTTTGTCTTGTCAGATTCTTGAAGTAATCCGGTAGTTGCCTTTGTTTTTCTTCTGTGAGAAAAGCCATTTGGGTGGTTGTGTCTAGATCCGCACCCAGAAAAGTTATTCTTTGGAATGGAACAAGTCTTGATTTGTGAATGTTGACTGTATATCCCAAGGCCTGCAGTAGGTGGATGGCATAATTCAAGTCCTTTACCAAAGTTTGTTGGCTGTCCACTTGTATAAGGCAGTCGTCCAGATATGGGTATATTTGAATCCCCTGAAGTCTGCAGTGTGCAATTACTGATGCCAGGCATTTCGTGAATACTCTGGGCAGTAGATAAGCCAAAGGGCAATGCTGAGAATTGATAATGCTCTGAACCTGCAAGAAATCTGAGGTGTCTTCTGCAACTTTGTCTGATAGGGACATGCAGGTATGCCTCCTTGAGGTCTAGTCACCAGCCAAGACCCCTTGCCCAGCATGGGAAGGAGTTGCTGTAGAGTCAGCATTTTGAATTTTGGCACAATGAGATAAGTATTCAGTGCGGACAAGTCGAGAATAGGCCTCCACTGATTTTCTTTTCTTGGAACAAGGAATAGTCTGGAATAAAATCCTTGGCCTTGTTCTGAAAGAGGAACCTTTTCTATAGCTTTCATTTGCATTAAGTTGGAGATTTGTTTCAAAGCCTCTGCCCTTTGATTTGGTGGCAGGTCTGGCATGCCTTTTCTTTTTGGCAATGTGTGAAAATGGAACCTGTATCCTCTGTCTATTATTTGCAGTGTCCATTTGTCTCTTGTAATACTGTGCCAATTGTCTGAGAATAAAGAAAGCTTTCCTCCCAAAGGTGCTTCTAATTGAGCCCTGGTTGGCAGAGTCAAAGCAAAGTCATTGAGTCTGTCCTTGTGCAGCAGTTGTAGGTCCTGCACCACCTCTCTGGTTGGGAGGCTGCCATTGACGCCCTCTGTAGGAGCCTCTAGCTTGCCCTCTGCCTCTGGCACGCCTGTTCTTGCCTCTTTGAAATCTTTCTGTGTCCGGAAAGGACCAATTCTTGGTAGGCCAATTTCTGCTGAATCTTGGTGGTTGGACTTGTAGAAAATCTTTGACTGTTTGTACAGATTTTGCCTTTTCCTCAAATTTCTTTAAGACCTCCTGAGCAGTGGAGCCAAATAACTTTTGCTTTTCCAGTGGAGCATCCAGAAGCTTAGCTTTAACATGGTCTGGCAGAGATTGTTCCTTTAGCCAAGCATGCCTACGTATACTGCACCTGTCATAGCTGACCTACATGAAGCTTCCAATGCATCATAACCACATTGTAAGAAATGGTTGCTAACCTGCTGGGAGTTATGTACCAGATCCTGTAGTGATTTGCGATCTAGGGGTTCAGGTGAAGACAGTTTCTTATGCAATTCATCTAACAAATACTCTTGGTACTGTATCATATGAAATTGACAATTTAATGCCCTCATAGAAAGAGTAGCAGAGGTATACACTTTTTTACCCCATCTCTCTAAAGCCCTGGACTCCCTTTCAGAGGGGAGTGAATTTTTAGTGGTGGCAGCTGCAACCCCTTTGGGGCCCTGGGAAATAGTTTCTGGATCAGCAGAGTGGGCCTTGTAAAGAAAATGATGCGAGTCCGGGACCCTGTAGTACCTATCGGGTTTGACAGGGGCCGGGGGAAGAGTGTCAGGGGTTATGCTAGACTCAGAGTACACCATCAATGACATTCAAAACAGGAGGAATAGCCAAAGGTCTATGCTGAGGTAAATGCAGAAAAGTTCTTAATCTTTTCCTAGAATCAGAGAATTCCTGGGCCTGCCATTTGAAATGCTCTCTCATAGTGTGAAGGGTCTCCCCGAAGGATAGTTCTTCAGGAGGGGAGGCCGAGGGGATTGATTCCTCTGCGTCAGAATCCTCGTAGGCCGAAAAAACCTCCTCCTGGTTGTCCGAGAGAGCAGAGCCATCAGAGGCCTCCTCTGAGGAGTGGGGATCAGAGGGCTCAACCCTGGGCCTTTTGTCTAGAGGAGGTTGAGAGCCCCTGTCCGGATGGGGTTGAGAGCCCCTAATCAAGGAAATAAGGTCCTCTGCTAAAGTGAGAATCTGAACTTGTAGAGGGTCCCTGAGGAATAACCCTGGGAGGCATAGCTTTTGTATGTTTAGCAGCTTTAGCCCTGGTGAATGCATTTATGGACATGGATGCAGGAGGTCTAGCTGCACCACGTGCTGGAGTAGTTTTGTCTAGAGGAATGGTGTCTGAAGTTTCCAAGACACCAGTTTCTGAAGGGAATTAAATAACCGACTCAGCAGGGGCCTCCAGGGCCGAGGTTGTCGGTTGAGTAGTTTCGGGGGTCGGAAGTACCAAGGACTCGGTTTCAGCCGAGACCGAGACACTCGCGGTAGGCCTGGCCGTGGTTTCAGCCGAAACCGTGGCCCGCATGTGTCGGTCCTTGTCCTTCCGTTTCTTTATTAAATGTGAAGTCGGAGTCTCCGGCATATTGTATGAAAAACTAACCCCCAAAAATTCCTCTGCAAACTCCGCCCGACGTCTAAGAGTGCGTTGGTTGAAGGAAGCACAGGCTGAACAGGCCGAGACGTCGTGGTCTGGGCCTAGGCAGGGGAGGCATTAAGAGTGGAAATCCTTATGAGGTATTTGTTTCCCACAAGTTAAGCAATTAACTTTATCTGACATCGGCTGAGGCAAGAAAGAGTCCCCAACGGGGTACTTAGCTTTTGAAGTCTTCGGTAGCTGAATTACAGGAGCTGGCCGACCGGCACTTGCGAACTGCTTATGCTTCGGGCACCACGCGGCAAGAAAGACTCAGGAAGATGGTGTCAGCTGACGCTTTTATACCCCAGGCGCTCTGACGTCGGGGAAAGGGCGACATCAGCCGACGCCGGACCCAGACTTTGGAATCCGGCCAACCGAAGGGCTGCCTGAGGCAGGACAACCCATATGTGATGACTGCAGATGCATCCTTGAAGGACATCATGGGATGGCCCTTCACTTTACCCCCTGCCAGCCAAACCTTAACAGACGCATCAGCTTATGCCTGGGGGGCCAACATGGCAGGAAGATGCATTCAGGGTATATGAGCACCAAAACAAATGCATCTACATATCAACCAGAAAGAGATGCTAGCTGTTCAAAATGCCCTAACAGCCTTCAAGGACTTACTTCATCCAGGATAACTACTGATAGACAACACCACAGTCATGTGGTATATAAACAAGCAAGGGGGCACACACTCATACCCCCTTTGCAGATTAGCCATGGCACTATAAGACACAGCTTTGACCTACCAAATACATCTTCAAGCTCAATTCCTGCCAGGAAAACAAAACACTCTGGCAGACGATTTAAGCAGAAACCTTATGGATCCTCACGAGTGGAAACTAAATCCACAAGTCTTCAGCATAATAACAGAGAAATGGGGGAGCCCAGACATAGATCTCTTTGCCTCTTCTCAACATTATCAATTGAAAAAATTCTGCACAAGGGCTTATCACAGACAAGCATGGAAAGTGGACGCCCTGTCCTTCAGTTGGAAAAACCTATCAGTTTACGCCTTTCCTCTTCTGCCTCTTCTACCCAAGGTCCTCCTAAAAGTCAGACAAGAGAAGCCAAAGATGATATTAATTGCCCCGGACTGGCCCCGCCAATACTGGTACCCAGTCCTAAGGAACTTGTCTCAATACCCAGCATGGACCTTGCCTCAAAGGCCACAACTACTGTCCCAGCAAAACAATCATCCTGCACAGTCAACTACAGACTCTAAACCTGGCAGCATGGCTAATCATGTAACCATACAAACACCTCTCAGTAAAGCTGTGATGGATGTCATTTTGGAAGCCAGAAGGTCTAGTACTAGAAAATCTTATGCTGACAAGTGGAAGTTTCTGTGCTTGGAATCAAGCACAAGGAACTGATACAGCATAGCCAAATATTCCTTGGGTATTACAATACTCAACTGAGATGCTTGACAAAGACCTTTCTTTCTCATTAGTCAAAATACATGCCTCTGCCAATTCAGCTCATTACAACACAGAGCCACCAATCTTTTCTCATCCTGTACTAAAGCAATATCTTAGAGGAGCCAAAAGTTTAAGGCCCCCTAGAAGATCATTGTTACCTGCATGAGACCTCCAGTTGTGTTGGAAAAGCTCACCCTGCCTCCGTTTGAACCAGCTGCTACCGCTGATAAAGTTCTTATCATGGAAGACAGCTCTGCCACTAGCAATTACTTCAGCAAGAAGAGTTTGAGCTACAGGCCCTCATGGTTGTAGAGCCTTTTATCATATTTTACCCGGACAGGGTGTCTCTGAGGACAAGTCCTACTTTTATGCCTAAGGTGGTTTCCAGTGTGACTCTTAACCAAATAATTCATCTGCCAACTTTTTATCCAAATCCGCAGAACAAAGGGGAGAGAATTCTGCATTCCTTGGATGTACACAGACAGCTAAGATTCTACTTGAGCAGGACTAAAGCTCTAAGAAAAACTTAGCAATTACTAGTGTCATATGCTGCAGGATCAGAAGGAAAGGCCATTTCAAAGCAGACATTTTCAAAGTGGATAAGCCACTGCATCCGTTTCTGCTACTTACACCATGGTAAACTTGTGCCCAAGGGCATTAAGTCTCATTCCACCAGAGCTGCAGCTACTTCAGCAGCCTTTCTCAGAGGGAGTACTGCTACTTTTGAGTTCGTTTCACACCTTTACAAAGCATTGTCATTTGCCTCTCTACTCTAAGTCAAGGGCAGGCTTTGCCAATAGCTCCAGCCTCCCAACCATAGCTTTGGGATTCTACCCAAATGTAACTACTGCAACAGTGAAACACGAAAAACATAGTACAGTTGTGTACACTTACCATAAATGTAGTGTTCGAGTGTATTCACTGTTGCAGTCCAGGTTGCCCTCCCGCCATTCCCCTGTCATTCTGAAGTTTATCTTTCCTTCACTATCTTCTACAACCTATGTGGTGTATTTGCTTGTAGATGAAGGTAAAGTTTATATTGATGCATGTATTTATATATAATATTGCTACCTTTTTGCGGGCACCTGACATTGGGGGCAAGAAAAACTAATGAAAGTTGGGTCGGCTGCATGTTTTGTACCCCTGACGACCTGGCGTCATGGAAGAGAAGACAGCAACCGACGCAGGACCCAAGACTTTGGAATTCAGGCCGACTGAGGGCAACCTGCTAGCAGATTACCCAAATGTAATGACTGCAACAGTGAATACACTCGAACATCTACATTTATGGTAAGTGTACACAAGTGTACTATCTACCTTGGCTCCGCCTTCTAGGCCTTCCATTAAAAAGAAAGAAAATGAAAGCTGTTTCTCCCCCAGTTGAGCCAGCCAGATTGGCAGGCCTTTTCTCCGAATCTTTTCAATGCCTTTATGGCTCTAAGGCCTGCTACACCCTTAACTTTGCCACTGGCTCCTCCTGTGATGAGCCCTAGGCCTGAGCCCTTAGAGAGTTCACAGGCTGAAGCTGAGGAATCCTCTGACTGTTCCTCAGAGGACTCCCTTTCATATGTCTAATTGTCATCCCCTTGGCTATGCCTTCCTGGAGGAAGAATCTGCAGAGGCAGATTCTCCAACTGAGGGTCTCACCTTTGGGGAGACCATAGCAAAGATGAGAGAACATTTTAAATGTAACTCCTCTGAGATGACAGAAGTTCAGAAAAGATATGAACTTCAGATGCACTCCCCTGCCCGCCCTTCAGTACTGCCAGCATTTCTGGACCCATTTAATGCAGTATCACTCAAAACTAATTCTCAGCCTCCTTCAACCAAAGGCCTAACAGGATTTACAATGTCTCTGAGGAACCCAAATTCCTTAACTGCCCTGCAGCAGACCCTGACACTGTTTGCGTCAGCTGACCATGCATCTTAAACTCCTTCCATCGTCCTCACTTTTGCCCACAGACAGCAAGGCCATGGGACACCTAGGGAAGAAAGTTTACACTTCATTTACATTGGCATTCAGGGCAATAAATTGCCAAATCCATATGTCCAAGTATGCCCTAACCTTTTTGGAAAAGGCGACTAAACTGAGTGACATCCCCGACTCTCCTGCCAAAGCTCAGATGTCCATTCTTCTGTCCCTATCCTCTCAGGTCACTAGGCATTCCATTAGGTGCAGCTGCGATGCTGCTGAAGCATGTGCCAGGTCAGCTGCATCTACCTCAGTTATGAGAAATTTCTGGCTTAAGTTACAGCCCCTACCTGATATCAGGGCAAAACTCTTGGATGTGCCTCTGGGAAACTCTGCCTTCTTTGGCACAGAGGTGGCTGAGTTATTCAAAACTCTGCAACAGAAAGGGAAGGAGTTACAAAACCTAAAGCACTTGTTTCTCCTGTCCCCAAATTCCATAGGAATTGCCCATTAAAAACACAATTCATCAGGAAGCATTCTGCCCCCACCCCTCCTTCCAGGATCAGACAGTATGCCAGGAAGCAAACTACTCCTCCCAGGCCTGTACAGACTCCAGCCCAGAAGTCTTAATTTCAAGACAGGGCAGGTAGTCTGACCGCCTGCCATTCCTGCAAAAGACCCTCAACTCCATTCCCCTGTCCCAAAGGCTCTGCCAATGTCTCCCTGTTGTGAAAAACATCACAGACAGGTGGGTCCTGTCCATTATAGCAGAGTTATTTCATGACCTGGATTACAGCTCTCTCCTTGAGGGGTATTCCACAGCCCCCAAGGAACAGCTTTGTTTATTTCAGCCAGTTGTAGACCGCCTCATTTCCCAAGGAACACTTCAATCTGTCCCTCTGACGGAGAAGAGTAAGGTGTCTACTCAAGGCTATTCCTGGTCCCAAGGAAAGATGGTCCCTGGAGGCCCATCGTAGATCTTTTCCACCTCAGTCTCTTTCTGAAAGTGCCCTTTCGAATGCTCACTCTGCTAGCCCTTTTCCCTTTGATCTTTACCTCAGGGGTTCATGGCCACCTTGGACATCAAGGATGCCTACCTACACATCCCCATAAGGACCCATTACAGGAGACATCTGCGCTTTGTGGCCTCGTCACATTTTCAGTTCTCAGCCTTGCCCTTCGGGCTTTCTACTGCACCAAGGGTATTCACCAAGTGCTTGGCATCAGTGGTAGGCTTTTGCAGGACCCAAGGGATTCAGATTTTCCCTTACCCTAGACTACCTTCTCATCCAGGTGGACTGCACAGAATCCCTGCAACACCATCTACAAAGTTATTTCTCTCCTGCAAGCACCGGGCTTCCAGTTAAATTACCCCAAGTCCAACTTCACCCCCTCTCAGGACCTTGTATTCCTTGGGTGAGTATAAGGACGGATGTCATGAGGGCTTTCCTACCACCTCAAAAAGTGGAACACTTAAGGCAGTACCTGGTCACTATCCTTCAGGCCACAGACTTGGACTGCCAGGCAGTACCTCAGATTACTAGGTCACATTACATCAGCCATTCCCATGTTGCCATTGGCGAGGCTGCACATGCACATAAGAGAGTTGCAATGGTATCTGAGGTCTATATGTACCCAGCTCTCCCATCCTCTGGAGGACAAAATCCCTTTCTTGCCTTGCCTGAAGTAAGATTTCATTGATGGTTGAATCAAATGAACTGCAATCCAGGACTACCCTTGCAGGCTCCCTTGCCAGTACAGGAAGTGTACACTGATGCCTCGGATCTGGGTTGAGAGCAGCCATGGGCTCCCTAAGAGTCCAGGGCACTTGGCTAGACCCCCATCAAACAGGAGCATATCAATATCCGAGAGATGAGCAATTCTTTTGGCCCTAAAGGCCTTCCAGTACATGTTGAAACAAGGCCCACTAAAGTTGTTCACAGGCAACACTACATTTCTTTTTAGACTGTCTGCGTAGGGAATTTGTTTGAGGCCAGTAAATCCTCTGTGGGTATTTCTGCGGCCTTTCCAGTTGTCTTGTGAGGTACATACCAAAAGGGGCATTGTACTCCATAATGGGTGTAATGAGTGACTAGTAGAGGGGAACAGTGATCTCTCTTTTTTCCTGGATGAGAAACCTTTTGTGATGAAGTGTACCACATAGGAGGATTTCCTAACTACTGTGGCGATATGATTATCAAAGGAGAGACTACTGTCCACCTGTGTCCCAAGGTTTCTTATCACACTTTCGGTGTTAAGTAGACTACCACCTATGTGGTGGTAGCTCATAGGTGCAGAGTCTTTACCAAAGAGGATGACAATGCACTTTTTGGCATTGAGCTTGAGGCCATGGCTTTGACACCAGGGATCTGTCTCAGTGAGGCCCTTTTGTAGGATGTCCACATCGTTAGGAGTTTTGATTATGGCTCCTAATTTGCAGTCATTTGTGAACTTCGTTAGCCAAAGACCTTCTGTGTTGGCCTGTACTTCAGAAAAGTAGATACCAAACATGAGATGACCCAGGATTGAGCCCTGTGATACTCCACTTGTCACTGGTCTGAAGTCAGATTTTGGAGTATGCTACTTTCACAGTGTGGGTTCTGTCAGTGAGCCAGTCTATCAGGTTTACACGACATGATCTGCCTTTTAGAAACCCGAACGGGATGGGGTCCAGAGTTTGGAGATTATCAATGTCTGTTTATAAGTTCCATGATACGTTCCATGGCCTTGCAGACCAGGCTCATTAGGCTAATGGGGCGGTAGTTCCCGGGGTCCGTGGTGGCTCCCCCTTTGTGGAGTGGGGTAACGGTCGTTGTGCGCCATTCAGTGGGCACAAAGCCTGAGGTGAGTCTATGATTGAACATGGTGCTTAGGTGGGGTGCCAGTTCATTCTGTAGTTCGTATAGAACGCAGCCTGGGATGTTGTCAGGTCCCATGGATGCTGTGTTCTTGACTTTGGAAAGTGTTTTTTTTTTACCTGTGCAGCTGTGATTACAGGATATTTGCATTCTTTCGGTATAGAGATGGGCTCTTTAGGGGGTGAGAGAGGGGTAAAGCTAGCACTGAACCTATCTGCCAGGATGTTGGCAATATCAGTTGGTTCTGTATATTTAGTGCCATTGTGCTTCAACTCAGAGCAGATCTGAGTGTTGCCATTGAGATTCTTGACATAGCTATAGAGTTGTGGTTGTCTTTAGAATTGGTTGCAATTTTGTTTTCATAACTAGCTTTGGGGGATTTTGAGGGATCTCTGCTTCTTACTGAGGCTGACCAGGGAGTTCCTCCAATCATGGGATTTTACTCTTTTGCAACGTTTTCTTCTGTTGTAGAGTTTATGGCAGGGGACCACCAGATTGGCTTCCTTTTTTTTGGAGGATAGTAACTTGGTTTTGTTAGGGATATCACAATCCAGGTATAAGTGCTTATAAAGTGCATTTGTGTAAGATTCAGTAGTCGTACCTCTATTGTCTGCATGGGTGTTGTGATGTTTGCCACTTCTGTCTTAAGAAGTGTGAAGTTGACTTTGGAGAAATTTTTTGCAGTGGTTTCCCTAATGGGGGGTGGGGACGGGATGTGGATGTCTAGGGTGATTAGCTTGTGGTCAGTTCTGACCAATGAGGAATTGACCTTTGGTGTGGAACACCAGTCGCCCATGTTAGTAATGACCAGCTCTAGGATATTGCTGCCCCTGGTGGGGATGTGGATAAGTTGATCCAAGGCGTTGGAATTTATTAATTCCAGAAAACGTTGAGCAAAAGGGTTGGTACACGAGTAGTTTTCCCAATTAATGGTGGGGGAGTTGAAATCACCCATTGAGGGTGTTGGATTGTACCCTAATATTTTCCAGTGTATCAAGAAATGAGTGGGAATCCTGGGGCATGGTAGGGGATCTGTAGCAAGTTAGTTTGGATTGCGGTCTTGCCCAGAGTTAGTTGCACTTGGATAATCTCAGATGCATTATGCTGAGCAACTAGCCTGAAGGTGTGGATATCCTTAATGAATATGGACACGCTTCTGCCTTAAGTGTTTTGGTCCAGGATAGGTGGCCGAAAGGTATGGTATGAATTGTAGCCTGGTAATGCAGGGGTGCTCACTGGAGCCTTGAACCAGGTCTCTTGTCACTGCACAGATGTCTGTGTTCGCCATTTTAAGGAGTGCCTCGAGTGAATGCATTTTGAGGTTTAGACTTCTAGCATTGAGTAACATTACCCTCAAATTTTGCTTGTTTGTACCCGTTATGCTGGTGAACTTGTCATTTGAACCTTGCCTCAAAAAGGCACTATAGGGGTGGCAAGAGCCTTAGCCAGTATCCGGAATCTCAAGGGCGACAGGTGCAGGCCATCTCTGTCAAAGCATTGTGGTCTGTTTTTCATGTCATCCCAGGCAAACAGATACTGGATCCCCTTAGAATGACACCAGAAGCTTAGCCAATTGTTGAAGTCAATCATTTTGTCCTTTTACTGTGATATTCTGGGTGATGGCAGGATGCTACTCCGGGCTAGGGTCAAACCTGCCTGGGCTACAAGATCGAGAGCTCCTCCATGTAGTCCAGGGAGGTACGTCTCTGGTCATTCACACCAACATGGACAATGACAGTCATATTTGTACTTGTTGCGGAGTGAGCTGTGTAGCAGATCCTGGCACTCAACAGGCAGCTGCGACAGTAACTTTCTCATTCTTTAGCCTGGTGAGTGGAACATCAGTGTGCCTGACTATAGAGTCACCTATGACTAGAGTGTTGGCTACGTTGTTATGCCTTGTGGGCTGTGGTTGAGTGGCACACTGACTTTGTGTCATTTGGGTTGTGTTGGGGGGTGGAGGTTGCCTGCGTTTCTGCTTTGGGGGTCTCTGTTGCTTGAGCAGATTTTTGGGAATCTCCGTGAATGTAGGTGTTTTGTGTTTGTGTCTGTTTTGGTGGTGTAGGTTTTGAGGGACTATGTGATGTGTGGTGTGTTGCAAGTGTGTACTTTCTTCTCTTGACTGTCTAGTCCAGTCTTGGGTGAAGAGGGCTTTGCTTCCAGTTTGGCTATATAAGTGCATCTCTCCCAGGTTGTAGTGTTGGGTGGTACGAGGAGAGGGTTGTCTGTGTACATGACACAATTGCTGCATTGCCCCAAGATGCCCAGATTCATCAGGTAGATGGGAGAAAACACTGGGAGCTGACCCTCAGACATGCCTGGATATGTGCTTATTAAGTACTAAAAGCTGTTTTCCTCTAGACAAGTGAGGAAAGTTGAGTGCTGTAGTAATTTGTAGCTTTAGTGCTTACGAGTTCTGAATAAGTGCTGACCTCAAAAGAAACAGATTAGAGTGCTAAAACTAAAAAACTGGCTAGTTTTAAGGGAAAATTTAAAGAGCAAACTTATGGTGCTGGGAATAGTTTAACCCTAGCGATGCATAAAGTGTATTTTTTTCCAGGGTTATGTCCCTTTGGTACTGTCATATCTGTGTCAACTCTTGCAGACAGGATTGGCATTCTTCTCTGTTAAAACCCACATGGCTGCTATTTCAGCTCGTCTGCCTCTAGATCCCCCTTTGGCTTCCAGATTGCCTGCAAAGTTGTTCCTAAAGGGAGTGCTGCATCACAGGCCCCCCAGGAAACTAATCCCAACCTTCTGGGACCTGAATTATGTTTTGGAGAAGCTCACTGTTTGCCCCCTTTGAACCAGCTTCTAAGGCTTTTCTGAAACACTGCACTTGGAAAACAGTACTCCTTGTGGCTTTAACATCAGCTAAGAGTGTCTAAGTTACAGGCCCTCATGGCCCTTCCCGCTTTCCTCATCTTCCACAAAGATAGGGTAATCCTTAGGACCAACCCTTCATTCATGCCCAAAGTGGTCAATGAGCTATCCTTAAACCAAGCTGCTCACCTTCCTACCTTTTTTGCCCATCCTCAGTGACAGTGTCTTACATTCCCTAGAGTGACAGTGTCTTACATTCCCTAGATGTGCACAGACAGCTTAGGCTCTACCTAGACAAGACCAGATGTATCAAAATTTGACCAATTGTTGGTCTCCTTTTTCCCCGGGGCCCTAGGGAAAGGAGTAATAAAACAATTTCACCCTGGATTTCCAGTGCTGTTTTCTTCTATGCACACCATGGGAAATCCTTGGGGGGGTCCTAAGTTAAAGCACGCTCCACTAGGGCTATGGCTTCATCTGGAGCTTTCTTTAAGGGATTGGACACTGCCACCATTTTAGAGGCAGCCACATGGACATCTGTTCACACCTTTACCAAACATTACAAATTGGACCAAATTTTGAAATCCAGGGTGGAATTTGCCAAGACAGTCCTCCATGGATTTATAGAGAATAGTCCCAAGCCACCACCTTCCTCTTCGCTGTGAGCTTTGCACTCACCCAAGACATGGAATACTGCAACATGAGAATAGGTCACAGAATAGTTGTGTAAAATCTTTTCATAACCATAGATGTCATCTTCCGTGTTGTGGTATTCCTTCCCTCCATCCTTCCCCTCCTTTTTCCCTTAAACAGTCCCTTCTTGGATGGCACTGGACTTGCACAATTTTTCCTGGGACTGTGGTCCAGCTGAGGTGCTCAGTTCTGAGGACTGGTGCTTGCAGACGTCACTTTTATGGCCCACGTTCACTTAGCCAACATCAGACGTCCCACACACCTAGCAATGAGTACAAGCTTTTGTATCCTGGCCGAATGTTCTGGTAGCAAGAGAGGGAAACCCAAGAGTTGAAATACTGCCAACATGAAAGAGGAGGACATTTATGGTTATGATAAGATTATAGACAATTGTTCTTTCAAAAGTGTATCTTTTGGTCTCACCATCATGGTGTTCATTTGTGTGGTGGTGGTAACAGGCCTTCACATGCTGCTAGGGGCCAGAGTCTTCCCTGCCTAGTTTTGCTGCTTCATCTTGAGAGAGAATTTATGATCAGATTGTTCATCCCTGGACATTCTACTGAATTTCTAAAGTCTCGGGCTGCATTCTGTACAGCCCATAATTTTCATGGGGTGCACTTAGGACACCGAAGTATGCAAAACCTTCCTGCCAGCAGCAGTCATCCTAGAAACTGCACTGGGGACTCCTATGTCCTAAAGTCCTACATGTTAACCAAAGATGTATGCACTTAGTACAAATCTCTTCTAGTAAGTACATAACTTTTATTTATATTAAAATAATATAAAACATTGTGTACAATGAATCCTTTTAAAATCGAACTAGCAAGCACAATTAGTCCTTTTAAAATTGAACTAGCAAAAAATGCTGACACTGGAAGTATTAACACCAGTGGTGAAATAAAACCTTTCCTAAACACATTGCTGCCATGATGGTTAAACTATTTGCTCTGCTGTTTTAGTATGCTGCAAAGTTCCTGATTTTGATATCTATCTTGTAAGTTTTTGATCTTTTAATTTTTTTCTTTTTCCAGAGAGTGTTAGCGAAGACTGGTGCAGAATCCATTAGCTTATTGGAGCTTTGCAAAAACAATAACAAAAAGCAGGCTGCTGCCAAATTTTATAGTTTCTTGGTACTGAAAAAGCAGCAAGCTATTGAGCTGGTACAGGAAGAGCCTTACAGCGACATCATTGCAACTCCAGGACCAAGATTTCACATAATCTAAATATTTATTCTGCAGAGACTTTTGGTCATCATTGCTAGGACCGAGACACAGTGCCCAAGTGGTAGTGAACTTTTGAGACCATTACAGAACTTTTAAGGATGTTGCTTTGTTTGTATAAAGTTTTTATTTTACGGGCAGCATCTTTTTGTTTAAAAATGAGGGTGGGATGACGTGTGATGTACATGTTCAAAGAAACGGCTCCAGAAAATCTCCCAGCAAATCACGGTTTCTGTCTTGAAGAATGATCCTTGTTATCTATGATCATACCATAAACATTTTCTATATATTGACAGATTATTCTTGAGACTGAAGCATGCAGGTGTTTCATCGTTTACAGATATAGTACTGACTTGGGAAGTGGGAAAGCCCATTATTTTGGGCGAGTTCTTTTACTTGGTGTGGGTTTTGTGAAATGATTGGATTGAAACAGAAGAGTGATTTGAAGTAGTTATTACGCATTCAAACTGCTGCACAGGCTCAAGAATTGATGTTTCTTTCCCTATGGAAATTTCGGAGATAGCATCTTGCAATTCAGGACGTCTTAAGAGTTGTTTATCGTGTAGCATGCTGAAAGAAAAGATTTCAGTCATAATTGCAGCTTACCAAAGACTCTGAAACATCTAGCATCCCATTCAGTCAGAATGTCCCTTCTCTGGGAGAGAGATGTGCAGCTTTGCTCTTCATTTGCAAAAAGAGTATGATGCTGCTCCTCTGCAATGGAGATATGTAGATGGGTGCATTATACTGCTGCTGTCTAGCCATTCGATATCTGAGATGAGGAAGAGGGGCATGATAGTTGGCTTTGAAAAAGGGTAAAAGTGCATATTAATAAGTTCAGCATCATTGTTTCAAAAATTGACAAATCTAAAAAAAAGTGAACATTTTTGTAAAATTATCATGTGCCTGTATTTATATATAGCACTGCACTTTTATTTTGCTACATGCAAGATTAGGCTGGAGTTATTTTCTGCATGTAAAAAATTATTGGAGCACATTTCACCATGTTTTGCAGTAAATTAACTGTGAAAGGTTTTTTTGCTGATCAGTGATGCTGATTTCTTGCTGTTTTTCTGTTTTGAAGGAAATGTGCATTGAAACTTGCTTGTCAACAGCCACTTGTCAGAAACTTTTGAAATGCCTGTGTGTAATAGTATCAGGGAGAATATCTGAATTTCTGTTGACATCTGTGAGAGAAAAAGCTCGTTTTTTTAGTAGTCTGTACATCTTACTCAGAATTGAATGCTTCATAAGCAGACAATACAGTTTTTTATGATTATGCTGATTTGGAGATCTCAAGGACAGTTTTATGTGGAGCAGATACTTAACACTGAAATATGATGCCTTTGGTGTCAGCACTTTTGTGGCTGGTTCTCTGCCTAGGAGACCTTCACTTCAGACGTGCTTAGTCCCTAAATTATGTGCACAAAAATTTAAAATAGTCTGGTAATTATTTAAACTCCGTTTTAAAAAGACTTTTAAAGCAGTTTTACTTTGAACATGATGTGCCTGCAAAACTGTGTATGCCCCTTTTTGTAAAAATGAAAAACTGTAGATAAAATGTTGGCTGTGTAATTATAGATGAGAACTTTCCTATCACGTTTTGTTCATTTGTTTGATTTTTGTTGCTTCTGGTTGCTAACTGTTTCTGGAAAAAAATTTGTAGCTAATGCTATGATGTATAATTTTTTAATAAAATTGTTGTCACAAAGTGGTTCACAAACTCTTGTGCTTTGCCCTAATTTATCTACAGTTTGCGTAGTCCTGGAGGGCATTTGATATGTTGGCACTCAAGAAGGGAGCATTTGCTTTAAGTTGTCTATAATAGAATTTTTTTCTTTAACGTTTATTGTATTATCACTTAAGAAAACATAGGCAAACATTCCATTTAGATGAAAGAAAGCCAAGTTAACATGTTCACATTTGCAGACATTACATCAAACGTGTTCCTTTATACAATTAATCCAAAATTGCATGAATTGCACAATTTCTGCCTTCCCTTAAACCTTATTCCTCTTCCAAAATATTTTGCATTTATTCCCACAGATTCTATTTTTATGTAATTTGCCCCTTACCTTGCATAAAGATCTCATGTTCTTTCAGCTGTTAACGATATTCACTAATTCAAATTAGTTTGAGTTCTATTTTCTAGTAATTGCGTTTTTGGCAGGGACCAAAATGAAACTTATCAAGGCCTTACTATGTGTAGGTAATTCAAATCCTTTTATCCAGCTCAAAAGATCATTTCCTTCTTTAACACCTATTTTCTCACCTAACATTTCTGACAGTGTACTCTGAGAATTTTTAAAATCTGACAACTAATTACACTCCCAAAACGTATGTTCTCAGTTACCACATAATTCCCCATCACACCTCCAACATTTGCCATCTACCTGAGGAAAAAGACTTTGAAGTCTGCTTTGGGTATAAAAATACTTCCTAGTAAAAATCCTAAATCTTCTAGACATGGCTGCATATTTGGGAGCCATACGTATGTCCTCCCGTTGTTCCCTTGTGAATTGCGTATCCAGTCTCTTCTAACCTCCTCTTATTCCTGTAGTTATTGTGCAGTATTTTGTCCCCTTCTTTCGGCTTTTCCCGGTTAGGGGTCGCCACAGCGGAACTCCAGTCCGATAATGATTGGCAGTAGATTTTTTATGGTTGCTGAGGTGCCAGCTCGACGCCCAACCTTCAGCGAAGGCATGCCCATTCTACTCATGTCTTTCGAATGCCACTCGACCGTGGGGAGGACATGCATACTCCACACAGAAGGCGCTCCCGCAGAGAATCGAACGCGAGAACCTCTTGCTGTGAGGCAACAATGTATATGCTGTGCTAATACTCCCTTTTTAACAGCAGCTTCTGTTCTAGACTCAACTAAAAACTACCAGAGCAGGTATTTCACTTAAGGTTCCCCTATCCCTTTGCCTATACTCTTGTATTAGTCCCTGATAGGAAAGGCAGTCTCCAGCTTGCAGTCCAAATGTCGTCTTGGCCTCTTCCCATACTGTTACCTTTCCCTTTCTAGTTATTTGATATTCTTCATGTTTCACTGTTGCGGTCATCACATTTGGGTTATCTGCCTGCAGGTAGCCCTCAGCAGGCCTGAATACCAGAGTCTTCGGATTTCTGCATTCGTTGCGGTTGCTTTTTCCATGACATCAGGTCGTTAGGAGTATAAAGCATGCAGCAGATGCCATTACATCAGTCTTTCTTGCCGTGCGGTGCCCGAAGCAGAGGCCATTCGCAAGTGCCGGTCGGCAGACTCCTGAAATTTTCGTTTTAGAGTTTCAGACAAGTCTTCAAAAAGATAAGTATCTCATTGGGGATCCTTTTTTCTTGTCCTAACCAATGTCAGAAAAAATTAACAATTGTCTTGCCTGTGAAAAGCAAATACCTCAGAGATTTTCATTCTTACTGCGTCACCTGTTTAGGCCCAGACCACGACGTCCTTCGCTGTCACTTTTGTGCCTTGTTCAATGCCCAAACTATTCATAGTCTGGCTTTTTTTGTAGCTAAATACTTTCGTTCTTGATCTCCGTACTCCGAAATGGCTTCGTTAAGCCATCAGACTACTTATTTTCCAAAAAATATAAGGATAAAGACAGAGAGACTGCATAGGTCCAAAACTGCCGACGACGCTTCTAGTCGCCAGTCTGCCGGTATTCAGTGAGGAGCTTTTGCAGCCCCTGATACCCGCTTCTACAAATTTGCAGGCCTCTACTGAGACCCATTCGGAGTCTGGTATGCCGCGAGATGCTCAGACTGTGAAACCTGCGGATGTGTCTACCTTGGCTGAGTTCAAAGCCGCTGTGCAGGCAACGGCTTCTGGGGGTGTATTCAGGCCTACCGATTTTCATATTAAACAGACTTTGTTTCAAGCTAAGAATACCAAATTCCTCATGCCTAAAGCTTGCACTACACCTAGAAAACAGACCAAACTGCATTCTCAGGGCTATATGCCACAAAAACAAATTATTAGAATGGCTGAAGACCTTGTTACCTTAATTAGGGGAAGCCAGCCTTCCCTCTCTGAGACCTAGAACTGATTTTCTTTCTGATTCTTCTGATCAGGAATCTGATCTATGTTCCTTCTAACTACCATGATTTACCCTTATCTACTTATGAGGATTCCATTCCCTCTGCTTCCCCTCCAGAAGAATTTTCCTTTGGTGAAACCTTGCATACCCTTAGGGAGCATTTCAGCAGGGAAAGCCAGGACTATTCTCAGTCCAAAAAGAGACTTGGGGAAATGGTACTCATGCCTCAACACAGGCCTCTAGCTATCCCTCCTGTTCTGCAGATAGTTTGTTTTCTTGGAATCCAGACTTACACCAGACACTTTGCCTCCATCTCCCAGGAAACCTGATGGGTACTACAGAGAGAGTACCTGACTCTCTCAAATTCTTCTTCAAAAATCTTACTGCGGATCCAGAGACCATTTTCCAAGGACCAAAAGGCATTAAGACTACTACAGACAAAAATCCTACCCCTTCTGATAGGGACTCTAGAGCTTTAGACAGATGGGGTAAGAAGGTATACACTTCTGCTACTTTGGCCATTAGGGCTTTAAATTGCCAGTTTCATAGTTTCATATGTTAAAGTATCAGCAGCGTATTATGGGACTAAAACAGAAAATTATGTTGATTCCTGACTGTGCTGAACACAGATTGCAAGAGTTATTGCATTCTGCTGAACAAGTTGATAAACATACTTTGCAGTGTGGTTTTGATGCTTTAGGAGCATCTTGCAGTGCTGCTGTCACTGGCTCTGTACTTAAAAGACATGTTTGGCTTAAAGAACAAACCTTGCCAAATCATGTTAAAACTAAATTACTGGATGCACCCTTAAAGCAAGACCCCCTTTTTGGCAACAAAGCAGAAGTAATCCTCAAAAGGATGGAGGAAAAAGCTAAATCTATGCAAACTGTTAAAGATTTCTTGCAAGTACAGCCTCCTAGATTCAGTAGGCATTGGCCTTCAAAGAACTGGTCCTTTCCAGTCCCTTTCAGGCCTTCTCAGTCCAAACCCAGGAGCAGTAGACCACCAAGACTTCAGTCTCAGGCTATGCATAGATGTAAGCAGTGGGGGGGCTCCCACTTCCAAAGCAAGGAGTAGTAAGCTACCCCCCATGGAAAAACACCACAATGACTTATCCTTAACTCTTCCAAGCCCTGCTCAGCTACCTGCTCCCTTAGGAGGAAAGCTCGCCCTTCATGCAGAAAACTGGTAACTCATTACCCAGAACAAATGGGTTTTAAACATTGTTTCCCTAGGATACAGATTCCACTCGCTCCCAACCACAATTGGATGGCCAGACCTCCCCCCAAATCAGTGGGCGGAGACCCAAAAACAAGTGCTGTTTCTCCTCAGTGTCAGGGCTATTCAACCTATCCCAGCAGAACAAAGGTTTTTATTCAAGACAGTTCCTGGTTCCCAGAAAAGAAAGCTCCTGGCAACCTATCCTGGACCTGTCTATTCTCAACACCTTTCTGGTGGTTTCAAAATTCAAAATGCCAACTCTTCAACAACTTCTTCCTATGCTAGCCAAGGATGCCTGGCTGGCAACCCTAGACTTAAAAGAAGCTTACCTGCACATCCCAATAAGGGAATCCTGCAGACAATACCTACGTTTCAGGGCAGGCGCCATTTTCTTCAGTCTTTCTTGCCGCACATTGCCAGAAGCAGATGTCCTTCAAGGATGCATCTGCAGTCCTTACAAATGGGTTGTCCTGTCATCAGGCAGCCCTTCGGTCGGCCGGATTCCAAAGTCTGGGTCTGGCCTCTGCTGGTGTCGCACTTCACCCGACGTCATAGCTGCAGTTATTCGGGTATAAAGGCATCAGCCGACGCCATTTTCCTCAGTCTTTCTTGCCGCCGTGGCGCCCGAAGCAGAAGCTGTTCGCAAGTGCCGGTCGGTCAGAACCAGAGATTACTACTACCGAATACTACTACCGAAGACTTCTAAAAAGCTAAGTACCCCGTTGGGGACTCTTTCTTGCCTCAGCCGATGTCAGAAAAAGTGAATAACTGTTTAACTTGTGGGAAACAAATACCTCATAAAGATTTCCACTCTTACTGCTTACCCTGTTTAGGCCCAGACCACGACGTAGCAGCTTGTCTAGCCTGTGCTTCTTTTAACCGGCGGACGCTTAGACGTCGGTCTGAATTTGCTGAGGAGTTTTTCGGCTCTGATTTTGCTTATATTATGCCGTCGGATTCTCCGACTACGCAAATGTCTAAAAAGCGCAAGGAAAAGGACCGATACTCGCGGTCCGCAGTTTCGGCCGAAACCGCGGTTAAGCCAACCGCGAGTGTCTCGGTTTCGGCTGAAACCGAGCAAGCGGTTCTTCCTTCAGCCGAAAACTTACCTTCTACCGAGGCCTCTTCCAACCTGGTGGAATCGGCTTCTGAAATCCCAGCTGCTGTTGCAGTTTCTCAGGAATTATCTGACACTATTCCCTTGGATGTTTCAACCCCTGCACGTGGAGCTGCTAGGCCACCTGCAGCCATGTCCATTAAGGCCTTTGCCAGGGCTAAAGCAGCTAAAGCTACTAAAACTGTGCCTGCTAAGACCCCCTCTCACAGGCCTAGCTCTAGTTCACAAATGCTTAGTTTAGCAGAGGATCTCATTTCCTTAATCCGGGGATCCCAACCTCAACCAGACAGGGCCTCTCACCCACCTCCAGAGAAGAGGCCTAGAGCAGAGCCCCCTCAGCCACTTTCTACAGATGATTCCTCTGATTCAGATGATACAAACCCTCCAGAGACTCCTTTCTCCCCTTATGAAGACTCTGATGCTGAAGAGTCCATCCCTTCTGCCTCTCCGCCTGAGGAATTTTCCTTTGGGGAAACCTTACATGCTATGAGGGAACAATTTCAGTGGCAGGGCCAGGATTTTTCAGACTCCAGAAAAAGGCTTGGAACCTTTCTGCATTTACCACAACATAGGCCTTTAGCCATACCTCCAGTTCTTTCTGTTGTAGATGATGCATTTAATGATGCTTGTACTGCTCCTGATTCTCTACCTCCGGCCCCTGCTAAGCCTGATAGATACTACAGGGTCCCGGACACGCATTACCATTTGTATAAGGCTCCTTTTGCAGATCCCGACACTATCTCCCAAGGACCTAAGGCTGTAGCAGCTACCTCTGCTAAAAACCCCCTCCCCTCTGAAAGGGAATCCAGATCCTTAGAGAGATGGGGTAAAAAAGTTTACACTTCTGCTACTCTTTCAGCTAGGGCCTTGAACTGTCAATTTCACATGATCCAGTATCAAGAATTTATGCTAGACCAGTTAACCAAAAAGCTGTCCTCTGATGAACCATTAGACAAAAAATCTGTTCAGGAAATGGTACATAACATTCAGCAAGTCAGTAACCATTCTTTAAAATGCGGCTATGATGCACTGGAGGCTTCCTTTAGATCAGCCATGACTGGCACAGTTATCAGAAGGCATGCATGGTTAAAAGAGCAGGCCTTACCAGACCATGTCAAGTCCAAACTATTAGATGCTCCCATGGATAAGATCAGTTTGTTTGGCTCTCCTGCACAACAGGTGCTGAAGAAGATGGAAGAGAAGGCAAAATCTGTCCAAACAGTAAAAGATTTCTTACAGGTCCAACCGCCAAGGTTTAGCAGGAATTGGCCCTCCAAGAATTGGTCCTTTCCAGACTCCTCCAGAGCTCAGAGAGGCAGGAATAGGCGTTCAAGAGGCAGAAGCCAATCCAGGGGTGCCTACAGGGGACGCCAGTGGCAGGGTAACAAACAGCGAAGTACAGCCACAGTCTCAGCCACCACCA